>NC_142798.1:12561345-12861345 GCF_049724085.1 Artemia sp. Qi Xiang Cuo | reverse complement strand
TTACATAATAACTTTAGCGATTCTAAACGGAAAAATGAAATATATTAAAAAATTGAATTTTTTGGTCTGAAAATACATAGTAAATTCCACATCGGGTAGTTAGAACCTAACCAAAAATAAAACTAATTTTAACATTTTAAGGTATTTTTCTAGCTTGAATTGAAATATTCAAACTATTGCTCGGATACCATGGATATTTTGCAGTTTACACAAGCTGCAAAGAACGCATAAGGGCAAAATTAAAAATTATATTCAGAAGTCCAAAAACATGGCAACAATGCTGGCTGATCTTAGTAAATTTAGAAAAATTTTACGAATGTTTTACCGGGATTACGAAAAATATTCAAAATTAAAGATTAAAATTATCTCTGAAAGAATGGATTTTGTTGAAAAGTCAGCTAGAGATGCTTTCGCAAAACTTCATAGTAATATCCAAAAGAAATGTTACATGTTTAGTGAAAAGCATCCAAGGTATGAACCGGCAACTGTGGAACAGTTTACAGATGTAATGGGAAATTTTATACATCACTGTGAATATATGTAGGCATAATTGTTCTTTACTTAGTTTCAGCTTTAATTCGATGATCCAGACTTTATGTACTAACTACATCCAAAGACTATGACGTCATTGATTAATATTGTATATAAAAAATTAAGTTTTTCGTAAAAAAAAATTAATTAAAAAAAAAAATAAGTACACATAGCGCTAGATCTAGAGATTTCCTTTAAAATGAGCCATTGAACAACTCTCTACGATGTTCCAGTGCCAAGCTATCTGTGGAAAAGAAAGAAAAAATATCCCGTTTTTGGAGAATAACGTGGTTAAAGTCAATTTTCTTGATTATCAAGCCAATATATTTTCTTTGTTATTCAAGCCGCAGGGTGGTAAGTTTCCTTTATAGGGGTTTCGGACAAGGCGGTTCTATCGTCTCTTACTAGGTTGCTAGCTACCGCTGCAACCCGGATTGCTAGCTACCGCTGCAACCCGGATTACATAATCCATATTTATGTTTCAGTTAACATGGGCTAGGTGTCCTTCTTTATTGTAAAAAGAAACAAAAATATTCCGTTTAGGCAGAATGTTGTAGTAGCTGCCACTTTTCTTGATTTTCAAGCCAATACATTTCCCTTGCTGTTCAAGCCAAGGGACAGAAATTTTACTATACAGGGGTTTCGGAAAAGGCGGTTCTAATGGTGTACTTTTTGTTTTGATCTAACTCTTTTTTAGGAACTATGGGTTTTTATATTTCTTAACATTGGACGTGATCGTCTCTTACTAGGTTGGTAGCTACCGCTGCAACCCGGATTTACCATAACAACCAGGATAACGTCAGTTACAACTTGGGCTCCGTTTTATGCTATATCATTACAAACAGGAAAAATCCTACGGCTTTTTCTTCTTTGAAATAGTAAAAGACGAACCTCAAGCAATCAAGTAGCTAATTAAGTCCAATGTATGCAGTGTTATGCTATTCCAATGATCGTCTTTTAATGTTAAATAGCTCTAACCCAGTTGGCTTGAGTTCAATTTCCGTATGGGATATTTTTACTTATGATGATTTCTTAAGGAATATAATTAGAATTTCTTCATGTAATAAAAATAATTTGTTTTAATTACAAAAGGTTTTTAACCCCATTAATTTCCTTTAAAATGAGCTATTGAACAACTCTCTACGATGTTCCAGTGCAAAGCTATCTGTTGCACTTATACTATAATTAAGTGGCGTATAAAATTTAGTATAGGCAAGAAGTCGTTCTTTATTATACAACCCGGATTATGATGAACTATATTGGTCCTTTATGTAAGTTTCTAGCTACCGCTGCTACCCGGATAATAAACTGATTACAAACAGGAAAAAGCCTACGGCTTTTTCTTCTTTGAAATAGTAAGAGACGAACCTCAAACAATCAAGTAGCTAACTAATTCCAATGTATGAAAATTTTTTTTGTTCCAATTATCGTCTTTTAATGTAATTTATATTTCTTAACATTGGACGTGATCGTCTCTTACTAGGTTGCTAGATACCGCTGCAACCCAGATCTTTATTGTAACGAAGAGACTCCGGGTTACAGCTGCCGCTGCAAGCCGGATACTGCTGCATTTTGGATAGCATGCAGCTACCCCAGGAACCACCATATATAAGTTACTATAGGCGAGAGATCGTTCTTTACTGTAAAACTTTTGATGAGTAAGACTAAACTTGATCAAACTTAAATATTTAAAACCAGCATAAAAATATGATTCTTTTGACGTATATATTGATATTAAAATTCTGTTTTCAGAGTTACGGTTACTCTTGAGACGATTCACTCCTACTACAACAGTTCGTTACGAAGAACTGTTTGACTATTTCATTTTTACTATGGGGCATGATCATCTCTTACTAGGTTGCTAGATACCGCCGCAACCCCGATAGGTTGCAAGCTACTGCTGCAACCTGGATTCCAGTTACTATGGGCTATAGTTCACCCTTTATTGTAATCTTTCAAAGAGAATTTTAATCTGTAATTTTGAATACTTTTCGTGATCCCGATAAAACATGCGTAAAATGTTTCTCAATTTACAAAGATCAGCCTGCATTTTTGCCATCTTCTTGTATTTCTGAATGTAATTTTTCCCTTTGTCCTTATGCGTTCTTCGGTACAACCTCGCAGAGAATTTAATTTTTTCATTATAGCTTTTGTCACCCCAGTATCTACCCCTTATTCTGGTAGCAACTTTTTTCTTATGTTTGTTTCGGTAATCTATATCGTTATCTTACCGTTCCTTGCTCTTTTGTTTGGCTGTCTCTTTTCCCTTCTCGATACCCCTGATCCACAACATACCTCTGTTTTGCTCTGTCATATTTCATTTTCTTAAATTCTGGATCACAAGACATCTTAGTAGCAATCCTTACGGGTTCTCGAGCTTTATTGCGTTCGATGGCATTTTTATCTCTTTTAAATAAACTTTTCCTATATTTCAGGATGTTAGCTTTGTTTTTTGTGTAGTAAAGTTTTCTATTAGTAGAAATTTGGATTGCTCTATTTTGATAGTTTTTTTGGTTATTCTTTCTTTTTTTCCACTCGCGTGAGACCATATTTTTTCAAGGTTTAAAATTATTAAGTACACAATACCCCGTGTCGAGTATCTAAAACCTAGCATAAAAAAAACTAATTTTTAAATTTTCAGGTATTTATCTTGTTTGAATTACAAAATTAGTATTATTGGTTAGACATCATAAATATTTTTGCAGTTTACATAATAAGTTTAGCGATTCTGGACTGAAAACTAAAATAATTGCAATTATAAGACAATAATATGGAGATACGTACTTTACGGGTTACAAACCAAAAAAAGTTTGGTTCCAGGATACAATAATAATTTTGAACTGAGATGAAAAAAAATTTTCTTCCAGGAGACAAAAAGTAAAACTAATTATAATATTTTCCTGTTTTTTTGTTGTTTAAATTAAGAAATTACTATTACTGATTAGGCATCATAGATATTTTTGCAGTTTACACAATGATTTTAGCGATTAAGCCAAAAAAGAAAATTTTGGTTCCAGGAGTTTCGGTTACTATTGAGACAAGTAGCTATTATTACTATAGAGTTCATTACCATGAACTGTTTGATTGCTTCAAAATTGAAATATCTTTTAAAAGACTGCAGCATGAAAATACATCAAAAATGTAATTTTTTTGACAAAATTGATTCTATTTTAAAAAGTATTTTATTTTTAATTACAAAAGTGACTAGATGTTGCAATTTCCTTTATAATGAGCTATTATACAGCTCTTTATGATTTTCCAGTGCCCAGCTAGCTGAGAATAAAAATCAAGCGGAAAGAAAAATTTATCCTGTTTGTGGAGAATAACGTGGTAAAAGTCAATTTTCTTGATTTTCAAGCCAATATATTTTCTTTGTTTTTCAAGCCAAAGGGCGGTAAGTTTCCTTAATTGGGGATTCGGACAAGGTGGTTCTAAAGGTATACTTTTTGTTTTGATCTGACTCTTTTTTTAGGAGTTAGGGGTTTTATATTTCTTTATATTGGAGGTGATCGTCTCTTACTAGGTTGCTAGCTACCGCTGCAACCCAGATAAAATGAGCTATTACGCAGTTCTCTATGATTTTCCAGTGCCCAGCTAGTTGAGGAGGAAAATCAAGTGGAAAGAAAAAAATATCACGTTTGTGAAGAATAACTTGGTTAAAGTCAATTTTCTTGATTTTCAAGCCAATATATTTTCTTTGTTATTCAAGCCAAAGAGTCATAAGTTTCCTTAATAGGGGTTTTGAACAAGGTGGTTCTAATGGTGTAATTTTTGTTTTGATCTCACTCTTTCCTTAGGAGTTAGAGGTTTTTATATTTCTTAACATTGGACGTGATCGTCTCTTACTAGCTTGCTAGCTACCGCTGCAACCCGGATTGCTAGCTACCGCTGCGACCCGGATATATAATTAAGTGGCGTATAAAATTTAGTATAGGCAAGAGGTCGTTCTTTATTATAAAATTGTATTACTGTTACATTGATCAATCTTTAACATTAATTATAATCTTATTTTAGCTACAATGGGCTGGAAGTTTGTTCTTTAATGTAAACAAAGTCTAATGTATGCAATGGTTTGTTATTCAAATGATCGTCCTTTAATGTAACTACGTAACTCATTTTAAAGGTAGAACTCTTTCTAATTGATTACAAACAGGAAAAAGCCTACGGCATTTTCTTCTTTGAAATAGTAAGAGACTAGCCTCAAACAATCAAGTAGCTAACTAAATCAAATATATGTATTGGGTTTTTATTCCAATGACCGACTTTTAGTGGAAAATTTTAATATATTGACTTTAAATATAATAGCTGTACTAGCCTATACTATAGTTAAATGGCCTTTTAGTATAGGAAAGAGGTCGTTCTTTATTAATACGATTATGTTTGAAAGACTGCAGTGTGAAAAGACATCAAAAATGCAGTTTTTGGTGGAAAAATTTATTATCTTTTAGAAATAATTTATTTTAGTTACTATATATTTTTAACCCAATTAATTTCCTTTAAAATGCGATATTGAACAACCCTTTACGATGTTCCAGTGCCAAGCTATCTGTGGAAAAGAAAAAAGAAAGAAAAAAAGAAAAAAAAAAGAAAAAAATATCCCGTTTAGGCAGAATGTTGTAGTAGCTGCCACTTTTCTTGATTTTCAAGCCAATATATTTCCCCTGCTGTTCAAGCCAAGGGACAGAAATTTTACTATGCAGGGGTTTCGGACAAGGCGGTTCTAATGGTGTACTTTTTGTTTTGATCTGACTCTTTTTTTAAGAACTATGGGTTTTTATATTTCTTAACATTGGACGTGATCGTCTCTTACTAGGTTGCTAGCTACCGCTGCAACCCGGATAAAGAGAAAAAAAATACCCCGTTTAGGCAGAATGTTGTAGTAGCTGCCACTTTTCTTGATTTTTTAGTACTGATTTTTTAACTTGTGTGTAGCTTGCTTTGATCTAACCATTATGTATTCATGAATGAGACCATTTACAGTTTTGACGTTTCTTATATAGTAATTATGACGTCACTGCATTAAAAATACAGTTTTTATTGGAAAAATTTATTCTCTTTTAGAAATAATTTATTTTAGTTACTATAGATTTTTAACCCAATTAATTTCCTTTAAAATGAGCTATTGAACAACCCTCTACGATGTTCCAGTGCCAAGCTATCTCTGGATACAAAAAAGAAAAAAAAAGAAAAAAATATCTCGTTTGGGGAGAATAACGTGGTTAAAGTCAATTTTCTCGATTTTCAAGCCAATATATTTCCCTTGCTGTTCAAGCCAAGGGACAGAAAGTTTCCTATACAGGGGTTTCGGACAAGGCGGTTCTAATGGTGTACTTTTTGTTTTGATCTGACTCCTGCTTTAGGAGCTATGGGTTTTTATATTTCTTAACATTGGACGTGATCGTCTCTTACTAGGTTGCTAGCTACCGCTGCAACCCGGATATGCTAGCTACCGCTGCAACCCGGATTGCTAGCTACCGCTGCAACCCAGATTATGAACTTCTTCAGTGGGTATCCACGAATTAAAATCAGAGTTGTATCCTAGCCAGCGAATAAGAAACTATAGCTTACCCTTGCGATTACGTGTCTTTAATACTTATTAACATTGGACCCGATCGTCTCTTACTAGGAACTATAAATACAAACAGGAAAAAGCCTACAGCTTTTTCTTCTTTTAAATAGTAACAGGCGAAACTCAAACAATCAAGTAGCTAACTAAGTCGAATGTATGGTATGGTTTGTTATTTCAGTGATCGTTTTTTAATGTAAAAATATAAATACTGTAATCTTAACTATATTGAAGTTGCGTATGCAAGTTAGTTTAGGGAAGAGTTCGATCTTTATTATATTCTCTTTTAGAAATAATTTATTTTAGTTACTATAGATTTTTAACCCAATTAATTTCCTTGAAAATGCGCTATTGAACAACCCTTTACGATGTTCCAGTGCCAAGCTATCTGTGGAAAAGAAAAAAGAAAAAAAAAAGAAAAAAAAAGAAAAAAATATCCAGTTTAGGCAGAATGTTGTAGTAGCTGCCACTTTTCTTGATTTTCAAGCCAATATATTTCCCTTGCTGTTCAAGCCAAGGGACAGAAATTTTACTATGCAGGGGTTTCGGACAAGGCGGTTCTAATGGTGTACTTTTTGTTTTGATCTGACTCTTTTTTTTAAGAACTATGGGTTTTTATATTTCTTAACATTGGACGTGATCGTCTCTTACTAGGTTGCTAGCTACCGCTGCAACCCGGATGTTAGCCACCAGTCTCTTCGGAGGCGTGGGTTCAAATCTTACCGCTGGTATACGATTATGTTTGAAAGACTGCAGTGTGAAAAGACATCAAAAATACAGTTTTTGGTGGAAAAATTTATTCTCTTTTAGAAATAATTTATTTTAGTTACTATAGATTTTTAACCCAATTAATTTCCTTTAAAATGAGCTATTGAACAACCCTCTACGATGTTCCAGTGCCAAGCTATCTGTGGAAAAGAAAAAAAAAGAAAAAAGAAAAAAATATCCCGTTTGGGGAGAATAACGTGGTTAAAGTCAATTTTCTTGATTTTCAAGCCAATATATTGCCCTTGCTGTTCAAGCCAAGGGACAGAAAGTTTCCTATACAGGGGTTTCGGACAAGGCGGTTCCAATGGTGTACTTTTTGTTTTGATCTGACTCCTTTGTTAGGAACTATGGGTTTTTATATTTCTTAACATTGGACGTGATCGTCTCTTACTAGGTTGCTAGCTACCGCTGCAACCCGGATAGCCAATCCCACATTGGGTAGTTAGAACTTAACCAAAAATAAAACTAATTTTAACATTTTAAGGTATTTTTCCAGCTTGTATTGAAATATTCAAACTATTGCTCGGATACCATGGATATTTTTGCAGTTTACACAAGCTGCAAAGAACGCACAGGCTGATCTTTGTAAACTGAGAAAAATTTTACGAATGTTTTACCGGGATTACGAAAAATATTCAAAATTAAAGATTAAAATTATCTCTGAAAGAATAGATTTTGTTGAAAAGTCAGCTAGAGATGCTTTCGCAAAACCTCATAGTAATATCCAAAAGAAATGTTGCATGTTTAGTGAAAAGCTTCCAAGGTATGGACCGGCAACTGTGGAACAGTTTACAGATGTAATGGGAAATCTTATACATCACTGTGAATATATGGAGGCATAATTGTCCTTTACTTAGTTTCAGCTTAAATTCGATGATCGAGCCTTTATGTACTACATCCAACGACTATTACGTCATTGATCAATATTGTATATACAAAATTAAGATTTTCGTGAAAAATAATTAATAAAAAAAATTAAGTGCAAAAGGCGCTAGATCTAGAGATTTCCTTTAAAATGAGCCATTGAACAACTCTCTACGATGTTCCAGTGCCAAGCTATCTCTGGAAACAAAAGAAAGAAAAAAATATCCCGTTTGTGCAGAATAACGTGGTTAAAGTCAATTTTCTTGATTTTCAAGCCAATTTATTTCCTTTGTTGTTCAAGCCAAAGGGTGGTAGGTTTCTTATATAGAGGTTTCGGACAAGGCGGTTCTAATGGTGTATTTTTTTTTGTTTTGATCTGACTATTTATAGGAGTTACGGGTTTTTATATTTCTTAGCATTGGACGTGATCGTCTCTTACTAGGTTGCTAGCTACCGCTGCAACCCGGAAAGACTGAGAGAATTTACATCTTTGTCGTTCTTAAGTAGTAATTATGACGTCACGGCGTAATGATTTTATTGACGTCATGGCGCAATGGTATTATTTCATGACGTCATCAGAAACAACAATATAATTTCGTGTTTTTCTATTCACTTCATAGCTCTAATATAAAACTATGACGAAATTCATTATTTATCTAGTAGGGTTTCAGACAAGGTAGTTCTAATGATGTACTTTTGTTTTGATCTTACTCTATTTTTAGGAGTTTTGTTATATTTCTTAGCATTGGACTGATCGTCTCTTACTAGGTTGCTAGCTACTGCTGCAACCCAAATTCACATATATATATTTATTTATGAGAGGCAGCCTGGCTGAGTGGTCCAAGGCACTGGTGTTAGCCACCAGTTTCTTCGGAGGCGTGGGTTCAAATCTTACCGCTGGTATACGATTATGTTTGAAAGACTGCAGTGTGAAAAGACATCAAAAATGCAGTTTTTGGTGGAAAAATTCATTCTCTTTTAGAAATAATTTATTTTAGTTACTATAGATTTTTAACCCAATTAATTTCCTTTAAAATGAGCTATTGAACAACCCTCTACGATGTTCCAGTGCCAAGCTATCTGTGGAAAAGAAAAAAAAAGAAAAAAAGAAAAAAATATCCTGTTTGGGGAGAATAACGTGGTTAAAGTCAATTTTCTTGATTTTCAAGCCAATATATTTCCCTTGCTATTCAAGCCAAGGGACAGAAAGTTTCCTATACAGGGGTTTCGGACAAGCCTGTTCTAATGGTGTAATTTTTGTTTTGATCAGACTCTTTTTTTTAGGAACTATGGGTTTTTATATTTCTTAACATTGGACGTGATCGTCTCTTACTAGGTTGCTAGCTACCGCTGCAACCCGGACTATGACGACATTCATTATTTATCTACTAGGGTTTCAGACAAGGTAGTTCTAATGATGTACTTTTGTTTTGATCTTACTCTATTTTTAGGAGTTTTGTTATATTTCTTAGCATGGGACTGATCGTCTCTTACTAGGTTGCTAGCTACTGCTGCAACCCAAATTCACATATATATTTATTTATGAGAGGCAGCCTGGCCGAGTGGTCCAAGACACTGGTGTTAGCCACCAGTCTCTTCGGAGGCGTGGGTTCAAATCTTACCACTGGTATACGATTATGTTTGAAAGACTGCAGTGTGAAAAGACATCAAAATGCAGTTTTTGGTGGAAAAATTTATTCTCTTTTAGAAATAATTTATTTTAGTTACTATTGATATTTAACCCAATTAATTTCCTTTAAAATGAGCTATTGAACAACCCTCTACGATGTTCCAGTGCCAAGCTATCTGTGGAAAAGAAAAAAAAGAAAAAAAGAAAAAAATATCCCGTTTGGGGAGAGCCACTGAACAACTCTCTACGATGTTACAGTAACAAGCTACCTGTGGAAAATAAGAAAGAAAAAAAGATGCCGTTTGTGGAGAATAACGTGGTTAAAGTCAATTTTCTTGATTTTCAAGCCAATATATTTCCCTTGCTGTTCAATCCAAGGGACTGAAAGTTTCCTTTACAGGGGTTTCGGACAAGGCGGTTCTAATGGTGTACTTTTTGTTTTGATCTGACTCCTTTGTTAGGAACTATGGGTTTTTATATTTCTTAACATTGGACGTGATCGTCTCTTACTAGGTTGCTAGATACCGCTGCAACCCGGATCAATTACTATGGACTACATGTAAACATTGGACGTGATCGTCTCTTACTAGGTTGCTAGCTACCGCTGCAACCCGGATTAACATTGGACGTGATCGTCTCTTACTAGGTTGCTAGCTACCGCTGCAACCCAAAATATTTCCTAACATTGGACGTGATCGTCTCTTACTAGGCTGCTGGCTACCGCTGCAACCTGGAAATAGAAATTACAGAATCCCTATTAATTTTTCAGCTAACATTGGCTAGGTGTCGTTCTTTATTGTAAGACTTGCTTCAAAACTTCAAAGCGCACGGTTTCTCTGCCAATTTCAACCGGAAGTTCCAGTCCATCAAATTTTACAAGAACTCCAATTATTTCTCCGTTTGGTAGCAACTTGAAGCTTGTTACTGTTCCCATTGATCCATTTACTAGCCCCTTAGCAACACAAATATTTCATTGGAGCATTACACGTGCACCTACTGCAAGTAAAAAGCTCATGAAAGAACCGGCTGTTCTTTTTCTGTCGTTGCCAAAGTTTAAAACAGTGTTTGCTGCTTTGTGTTCGATTCGTTTGTCGTCAACAACTGAAGAGAGTCGATCAACTGCAGAAAGTTTAACGTAGTCTGAGCAGCTTTTTGTAAGAAGTAAATCGTTAGCTACCATACAATTTTCATTGGTGGGCATAAGAATGACAGGTCTATTTCCCTCTTCATACAATTTTGAGTAAAGATCTATAATTTCGTCATTTGAAGCTCTGTAGGAGTTCCCAATTTTTCTCTTGTAAAGACTATTCAAATTTTCACCAGTGCAAAACCCTTGTCTAATTTCAGCAAGTGTATTAGCATAACTCTTATCCATCTTTCGTCTCACATGTATGCTTAGTTCCTCATACTCAAATAGATGCCAGAGGTTAAAAGTACCAACTGATCCGATCCTGTTTTTTACTTCTAGTCGTGTGAGAGGCATATAAGGAGGATTACCACTTACTGGTCTTAATTGAAGAAAATCTCCCAAAAATACGCAGTTAGCATTACCCATTGGCAAATCAACTGCCAATATTTCTGATAGTATTAAATGAATGTACGTTAAAAGAAGAGACGAAACCATACAAATTTCATCAATAATAAAAACTCTTGTCTCCTTAAGTGTCTTTCTCAAAGTGAGAAGTTTTTCAGTGGAGAGAGGTGTGTATTTTGTGGTGTTTTCCTGATCAATAGCTAAACTTAAACAACTACGTATTGTTAAACAATTTATGCTATGTGCAGCAATACCAGTAGTAGGTGCCATAACTACAACGGGACAATCTTCATTCTTGAACTTGTTGCAAAGTAGTCTTCTCACGAAACTGATAACCCTAGATTTTCCTGTACCCCCACATCCAGATACAATCAACTTCAAAGATGTTGCACCATTGCGCTTGGTAACTGAGTCTAAAGTTTTGTCAACAACTCTCTTTTGATCGATATTGAGCGACTCATAATCATTTTTCAACCTGTCTTCGGTGTCACCATTTAAACTCTTTTTGTTTGCGTATAGCAACTCAACCATAGCATCTACTACTCTGTCAATGACTCCTCTCTGAATTGTATTTTCTGGGTCATCTTCAATGCTCTCATCAATATTTTCTGCCTTCAGAATATCTTTTGCACGTTCTCGGACCCTTTCTTCAAATTCTATATCGCTTTTCCTCTTAACAACAAATTTTTCATGTTAAGCTACCATGTCGGGATAGTTTACACTTTCAACACAGTAGGTTTCGTAGTTGCTATTTCCACTGACTACTAGTTCATTTTCATTTCTCCAAGGTTTAAACAATTTTAAAAGATCTCCATAGTAAGCATTTTTCTTCTCGTCAGTTTCAAATGGGTTTACCTTTCTGTGCTGTATGATATACGGTTTAAAAAGCCTTTTTCTGAGGTAGAAGGACCCGTCAGTTAACATCATATTATCATCAGTACCATTACGCTCCCGTTCATACCAAGACAATAACTGAAAAAGACTGATATTTTCCATATGTTCCGGTCTTTTAGGGTAGATATCAATAACCCAGTGGGCAATGTACAAATCACTACTCTGTGGATCGTTTTTAGCAAGCTTTTGAAGCTCCTCATACCTTCTCAGTGTCCTCTTCACCTCGCTCTTTTTCGCAAGGTCAATATATCTAAATTGCCTAGAAAGACTATACAATTTAGTACCAAGAAGCCTATCAGCAGCTTCAACTGCTCCAACTTGACGGGTTTTTATGGACTTCAACAAGTAGGACATAGTTCGTTGACCAAGACTTTTGCATGCATTATTTACTTCCTCCCACATTGCTTCTATTTCGACACTCTCTGCTTTTGTCATGTAATCGGTAATGTAATACGGTAATTTAGAGCCCAAATGGCCAATATATTGAACATCAATGTTTGCTTGATTAGCAATAAGTAACGCAGGAGAATAGTCATTTATATAACGCTCGTCATCTCTTCGAAGCAGATGATATATTATTTTTCTTGGCTTTTTACGGTTTGTACCATGAGCCAAGCAGTCAAGGATGTCATATAATTCTGTTCGTTCCTTTGTAGGACGAGGAAAGCCAAACTTACAATACGTAACCCATCTTCCTCTTTTTCTCTTATATTTTCTTTGACAGTATATATTACAGTGGTGCACTTGATGATCTTTGACCAGTTTGTGAAGAGTTGGACTAGTCAATCTATTTGGTATTTCACAAGTTATAATACTATTTATTTACTGAATCACTTCAGACGCTGTTGATTTCCCAATAATAGGAGCATCTTCAATCCACAACACACAGTGTACATGAGGCGCACCTCGTTTTTGATACTCGATACGCCAGAAATGATCCTTAATTTTACCAAACAAAGGATTCGTCTTTGAACAAATTAGCTCATTAAATATAGGTGTCCATTTTTTGTCAAAGTGCATGGAAACTGCAATTGGATCTAGACACGTCAACTCTGCTGGGGTCATTTTTGCCACACCAGGTAAGTTCTTATGGACAGTCCGTAAATAGTCAATAAATTCAGGAGAGTACCACTCAGCACATGAAACTGTCAGAAACAAAGTCGGTGGACCCAATTGCTCAATCATTGACTTTACTTTATAGGAAAGAGATTGAAAATACTGCTGAGATCCTCTGATTTTTGATTGAACAGAAAACAAAGTCGCTTCCATCTCTCCATCACGTGAATGAAGCCTGTCTATAAATTGACGAGCATTTTGATTTGGTTTCACAGTCCACAACATATGACCGACGCTATTACACATGTAAGAGAATTCTTGCAATTGGAAGCTGTGAAAAAGAAACTGTTTGTCAAGACGAAACTTAGTATGTCTGCTAAGAAGCCTTGATTTAAAATATTCTGCATTCCTAATCCGAAATGGTCTTGCCTTGTCACGCAAGCCATATTTGCCTTTCGGGAAAAGATTTGGAAACACTTTTAGATCAAGTTCTTCCTGAAATAAGTCTTCGCTCTCACCTTTTAGTTTCTTGATTTGAAATTGGTCAGTACCAAGATCTTTCATCTGCTTAAAATCTTCAATGAAGTCTTTTGGAACCGCTGAATTGAGAGGCTGGACAGAAAAATGTTCAACCAATGTAGATTTTGCGCTTTCTGTCAGTTTCTGAAGGATTGCAGCTTCCGGTATTTCAGGTAAATTATCAACACCAACCGCTTTTTCAGCAAGACGTGCTTCAAGTATTTTATTTAAATCTTCTAAGGTGTATGCATGTATTGTTTTATAGAGACTGTTGTTCTCTCTTAACCACAACAGTGCTTCATGGACTTTTCTCAGATCTATTAGTGCAGTCCAAACATTCTTGTTGTAAGTAGGCTGACCATTGACCTTTGCTTTTTTCTTTTCAAGATACTATCTCTGTTGTTTGTGTAGTACTGTTTTTTTCAATTTGCGTGCAGCTTGCTTGATTGAAACCATTATATAATTATGAATGTGAACATTTACAGTTCTGACACCTTATATAGTAATTATGACGTCACAGCGTAATGATTTTATTGACGTCATAGCGCAATGATATTATTTCATGACGTCTTCAGAAACAACAATATAATTTCGTGTTTTTCTATTCACGTCATAGCTCTAATATAAAACTATGACGACATTCAATATTTATCTAGTAGGGTTTCAGACAAGGTAATTCTAATGATGTACTTTTGTTTTGATCTGACTCTATTTTTAGGAGTTTTGTTATATTTCTTAGCATTGGACTGATCGTCTCTTACTAGACTGCTAGCTACTGCTGCAACCCGGATTCACATATATATTATTTATGAGAGGCAACCTGGCCGAGTGGTCCAAGGCACTGGTGTTAGCCACCAGTCTCTTCGGAGGCGTGGGTTCAAATCTTACCGCAGGTATACGATTATGTTTGAAAGACTGCAGTGTGAAAAGACATCGAAAATGCAGTTTTTGGTGGAAAAATTTATTCTCTTTTAGTAATAATTTATTTTAGTTACAAAAGGTTTTTAACCCAATTAATTTCCCTTAAAATGAGCTATTGAACAACCCTCTACGATTTTCCAGTGCCAAGCTATCTCTGGAAACAAAGAAAAAAAGAAAAAAAGAAAAAAATATCCCGTTTAGGAAGAATGTTGTAGTAGCTGCCACTTTTCTTGATTTTCAAGCCAATATATGTCCCTTTCTGTTCAAGCCAAGGGACAGAAAGTTTGCTATACAGGGGTTTCGAACAAGGCGGTTCTAATGGTGTACTTTTTGTTTTGATCTGACTCCTTTTTTAGGAACTATGGGTTTTTATATTTCTTAACATTGGACGTGATCGTCTCTTACTAGGTTGCTAGCTACCGCTGCAACCCGGATATAGAAATAATCAATAATGACGATAGTGATGATGACAGTATTCAAATACTTACAATACCATCACCTCAAATTGAAGTTATTATCGTTGAGGATGGGGCAGTGGAGAAGGATGTCATATATTTAATAATCATTATAAATATTTATTAAAAGAATGAATAAATGATTAGAAGGATGGTTGATTTCTTAAGAAAAAAAACATTACACTGCTATCTTCAATGAATTTTTTTTTATCTTTGATATATTATTTTAGAAGTCTCTGCTGGTATCCTTACTCTAAACTTAACGAGTAGGGGAAAATTAATATAGTACAAACAAATTTATTGTATGATTACGATATAAGACTTAAGAATGGTAATAATAATTATATTTATCGTTAAATGATATATGAGAGCTCTTCCATCCCGATTCAATTTGACAGGAATAAGAAAGTTTTTTTTTAGCAAAAACTGCTATCCTAATTCATGAGAATTAGCACACCGGATGCGCACTTGACGAGGTGCAATAATTATCCCTATTTAAATCTTTACGGAACTGATAAAAGTCATGTTTGTGGTTTAATGTCATAGTGGGGATTATTAATACCTAAGAGTTGACGGTTGTAAGTTGTCACTTTTGCTAGAATACTGAGTGCATGAAAATTACATGAATTTGTCGAAAAAGGGAATTATTTCCAATGAAAGAATTAAAATCGTTAGCAGGGGGGGGGGGGGGTGTTTACACGGTAAAAAAGAGCGTATTTTACGATTTATAATGACTATAAACATCACATAGTGGAGTTTGTATTGGGGGGGGGGGGTGTATACCCTGAATTTGAATATACTGAATGGGGACTACAACAATTATTTTATTTGGAAATAACCTAAGAAAATTTACTAAACAGAACTCAAATTATAAATCTTTGTAGCTAAAACTTCCAACTCGTCAATATTTAATGTTATCTCCATGATGCCTTGAGACTGTATGATAATTTAACCTCGACGCATGTCCATTATAAACAAAATCTCAAGGGCGAAAGGGAAACCTTACGTAACTCACTGATTGACATAGAAAGAAACATGTGATCCCGTCCCGTTAGTGGATCAATACATTTAGAAACATTCCCTCATTGGCCTAGAAAGAAACACGTTATCCTGTTCCCGTTAGCGGATCAATACATTGCCCCATTAGTATTCAGTGCGCATGTGCAAACTTCGTCCCGGAGTCAATACACTTAGAAACATCCCTGATTGAACTTGAAAAAAACGCGTGATCTTGTCCCGTTAGACTCGTTTATAGATGGCAGCAGAGGTGCCCTCCCTGTATTTAATTACCCCTTTCTACTGTTGTTGGCTTATTTGAGGTGTTTTTGGATTCTGGCAATGAAATGCTATTGGATATCCATGGCTACAAAATGGAACATATAAACCGATGCATGATGGCTAAAGGAGGTCTTTCCATGTTTATATCTTATAATTTGAATTTTTGCTTGCGGGATGACTTATCAAGGATTTTGAAGTTATTTTTGAGTCACAATTTATTGAAATTAGATCTAATGGAATTGGTTTAACCATAGGCAATATTTATCGTTCTCCTTGTGGTGCTGTTCTATTGTTTCTTCGGAATCTTGAGGAAATACTTGACATAATACTGAAACGCCCGTGTCAGTTAATCATAATGGGTGACTTTAATATAAATTTGATGGATTCAAAATTTCCTGCTTCAGTTGATTTTCTTTCAACCATGCTTGCCACTGGAACTCTACCAACTACTTCCATCCCCAAAAGAGTAACTATTGTTACAGCTTCTTTGATTGAAAATATCTCCTCTACGCTTAGCATGAAGGTAAACTCAATATTAGTTAGTGGTATCTCCGATCATTTTCCAATATTAAATAAAAAAAAAGTTTTTCTAATTGAAAGTAGGGAGCGACATTAAAACAAACAAAACTTAAAAGAAACAAAAATTATTCTGTATATGAAAGGGGCTGTCCCCTCCTCAACGCGTCGCTCTTTAAAGTTTTTTATTGTTTTAAAAAATAAAGTGGTGTGACAGTCAAACTTTAGCGTAAAGAGCGAGGCGTTGAGGAAGGGACAGCATCTTTCATATACGGAATAATTTCTGTTCGTTTTAAGTTTTAATGTCGCTCCTTACTTTCAGTTTGAAAAAACTTGTTTTTTAAAATTTAATTTCTGAACGTTTTTAATTAATGCAGCTTTTATTTTGGCTCACCGTACATGAACAATTAGAATGAAATTTGCATATTATTTTTACTTGTTTTGGCTAAATGGCTTTCGCGAAACTTTGTTCTAACGTAATTTACGAATTAACTTACGTAACGAACTTCTATATTTGTATGTTTTTGTTACGTATATCAGGGAGTTTACCCCTAGTCAATACCTCGCTCTTTACGCTAAAGTTCGAATTTTGTTCGATTCACAAACCCCTGAATCACAAATGCCGGTTAATTAGAATAGATAGCTCTTTTGAAAGTAATAAAAACAAAACTTTAGCGTAAAGGGTGAGGTATTGACTAGGGGGCAAACCCCCTCATATACGTAATAATTTCTATCTGTTTTAATTTTTAATGTTGCTCCTTACTTTCAGTTGAAAAAACTTGTTTTTTTTATTTAGTTCCTGATCGTTTTTTAAATAATGACGGGAAATCTGGCGCCCCCTTCACAGAAATGTCCCTTCCCCCACGGAAACATCCTCCATGAAAATATTGTCACCCGTAACCCCCTCCTCTTACCTCCCCCAAACCAGAAAAAAATCCCTCCTGAAACGTGTGTATACTTCCCATTAACCAATACTATATGCAAACAATGGGAAAAGTTCATAACTTGCAGCCCTTCCCATGGGAACTTTGGGGGATCATCCTCAAAGACATATTTGCTAAATTTTCGACTATGCTAAACAAAATGGCTATCTCAAAATTTTGATTGGGTGACATTGGGGAGAAAATGAGCGTGAGAGGGGGCCAAGTTGCCATCCAATTTTTTTGGTCACTTAAAAAAGGCATTAGAACTTTTAAGTTCCGTTCAGATGAGCCCTATCACGATATTCTAGGACTATTGGATCGATACGATCACCCTTGGGAAAAAAAAACAAACAAATAAACACGCATCCATGATCTTTCTTCTGGCAAAAAATAAAAAATTCCGCAATTTTACATATAGGAGCTTGAAACCTCTTTAGTGGGGTTCTCTGATGCGTTGAATCTGGCGGTGTGATTTTCATTAAGGTTCTATGACTTTTAGGAGTAGTTTTCTCCTTTTTAAGAAAATAAGGCAAATTTTCTCAGGTGCGTAACAGTAGAAAGGCCTCATGAGGTCCCGTCCGAACACCAAATATGGGCATAGAGTCCCTAGGGAGAACACCTGTGCTGTCAGTCCCACGGGTACACCAAATATGGGCATGGAATCCCCAGGGAGAACACGTTTCCGAGAAATGTCTCCGGGCGAAGTTAATTAACGTCTGACAGATGATGTCAGGGTTAAATGTTTCCAGGCGAAGTTCATTAATGGCTGACAGATGATGTCAAGGTTAATTGTTTCCGTGCGAAGTTAATTAACGTCTGACAGATGATGTCAGGAGAATTGACTCAGGGCAAATGTTTTGATCTTAGAGATGAAGTGATTAGCGCGGGAAAGGGTTTCTTAGTAATTTCAAAATGTGACAGCGCAGGGATTCCAAAAAAAAGGAACACGCAGAAATTACGTTTAGAGGTTATTTGGGCGAAACCGTTTTAGACATTTTAGGGAATTATTTCGGCGAAACAGAAATAAAAGGAATTTCGGATATGAATTATGTCAAAGCCTCCCCCCCCCCCCTCAGTGTAAGATTTCTCCTGAAAAGCTCACTAATAAAAATTTCCCTCCCTATGGCAAGAGCATACTTCCACTAAATTTCTACTATTTCTAATTTCAAAAAAAATATGCCTTAACTTTTCACGGACAATCTACAAACTACAGTTGAAAGTAAATATTTTTCAAGTTAATAAATTAAAAATGGAACAATTTAGGTGTTCCCTCCCCACGGTAATAGCATACTTCCTTTAAATGTCCACTATTTCTGATTTCAAAAAACACGCCCTGTAGTCATGCTTAATTTTAATTTATACACAAGTAATGAACCTCGGTTATGAATTGCATTTTGTGTGCCCATTACTTATTAATGTTCATTCCATCTTTTTTTCACAGGCTGGTGGATCCCTTTCCGATGTTCTGCGAGCTGTCGATGTACCTGTCATTTCGGATGCTGATTGCCGTGGAGCTTACGGAGAAACCGATGTCGCTGATAGTATGATCTGTGTCGGTGATCTTGCTAATGGCGGAATTGACTCCTGTCAGGTATGCAGTCTCTTTCTCCATCTCTTTTAGATGTCATTTGTGCAGTTAGTGCTTCTTCTTTATCGGTGATTTATTTTTACAATCGCAAATAGTCCATTACATGCAAAAAAACACAAAGAAATATCTTACAAGCCTTACCAAAGACTAGAATTGTCACTTGTCAAGGCTTGCATGGGAAGTGATTTAAATACACTTTGTGTACTAGCTGACTGAGCACATTGGGGGGTCTTTCCTTACCAGCCATATTTACCATCTCTGCACAACGTTAATAATTAATGATTGCACCACGACGTTTTAAAGGTGGTTAATAACTTTAAGTTGTATGTTAACATTTACTTTTTTATTTTTCAGTTGAAATTATAAACAATGTAAATAAGATCAATGATGGCATTGCCAAGGTGTCATTGAGACATTTTTCGCAAGGAAATTAGATTTTCTTTTTCACCTTTTCTCTCCCCACATAGGCACATAGGCACATAGCAAGCCCTATTTATTGGCTTAGTTAATTTTCTCTTGTCTTGATTGGTTCCAAAAAGCTTTCCTTTCACCCAAATATGTTATTCTTCTTTTCTCATTCTTTAATTTTATTTTTCTTACTCTTTAAAATTCATGTTGTGTAAATTTCGTCCTTTCAAAGCTCAGATTATACAATTTGAACTTTTTTGTACGTCTCAATCAAAATTAAAGTCTGCTTTTTCTAGGGTGATTCTGGTGGACCCCTCTACGTTGGATCCATTATTGTTGGTATTGTCTCTTGGGGATATGGATGTGTATATGCAGGATACCCAGGCGTGTATACTCGAGTGTCATATTACGTTTCTTTCATCAAATCTGTTTGATTGACATTAAATGAACAACTAATAAATCTGAAATTATATTTTAAAATTATGATAAGCTATTAGCTGTAATTTCAGGTAAGGTGACAAAAAATAAGAAAGTTTCAACCTCCAACTGATGTAAAGAATCATTGCTTAGAAATTCATCGTTTCAATCTCCTTCTTCTTCTTTGTAGATGGCATCTAGTTGGGTATTAATCATCAGGCTTATATAAACTTAGTACATTATAAATAGTTTCACTGACCACCCACACACCTTTTCCACATTTTTATCAAGTAATTCCCGGTAACGAACTGTAAGTGTCTCTCCTGCGACTAATTGATACTACAACTGTGTCTACAAGCAATTAGAGCAACTTGCAACTGCACCTGTGACTTTTTGTGACTGCTGTAACCACCGGTGGGTGTAGAGCAAAATCTTGGGGTGGAGAGGATGGACCAAGTGCGCCAATGTCACTCAAGCTTGAGGTTTATGTAATAGAGCTTTATGTAAGGTCGAGGTACCAATATCACTTTTGTCAGAACAATTGGTTAGGTCTAAGCGTTTATCCCCCTCATCATGTTTCGTAGCGGCCTAACAAATGATGTTTTTGGTGCAGGCTCCTTCACCTTCTAGCTCTTTCGAACCTAATAAGTAAAAATTGTGCATGATGAGGTTATGTATATGGAGAGACAATTCAGTTTAAGGGTTTAGAACCTGTACCACCTTTTGACTAAAACTTCCAGCAATGAAATCTTTTATTATTTTTGTGCTGCTAACAAAAGATAACAATAATCAGCCAAAAAAAGAAGGACTTTCCAACCAATTAGATACTAAACCACTAAAGCAATCTTGATCGCAGCAAAGGATATTACTAACAAAGAGGTATATATTGACAATAAAAAAAATATAAAAACAAAATACTAAAATACTGAAAAGAAATGGCTAAAGGGGGCGCTCAAAAGCCATTTTTTTGTGCTATTAGGTCAGAAGGGTAGAAGGACTGCCGTGACGTAGCCCGATCCACTATTGATATGGTTGATATAGCAAAAAAAGCTGAGTCTTCAAGTTGCAATCAGGGTTGCCACTGCAATGGATTTATCCATGAAAACATGTATTTTTCAACCCCTGATATGGATTTTGGAAACGCCATGGATTTTCTTGGATTTTTCAATAAAAAACATGGATTTTTCAAGAAAACATGGATTTTTTTTCACATGGTATGAAATTGGCGTCGCTCAGAAAAGCAATCATTACGGCGAGCCAAAATGGGTTAGCGGACCAGCTGTCTCACTACTCTTATATCTGTGGCCATAGATGGCGCTCCATCTTCAGCTCAGCTGGACCAGCTGACGTGCTGAAGAAGTCCGGGAAATTCAAAACTTCTGGAGTATGATTATTTTTTACCAGTTCTAACGTTTTATCCATGCCCAAAAACCAAAAATCTGCCCCTGCTTTTGCCCCCACCAAGGTAAGTTGGAAATGGCTTTACAGGAGAGCTATGCGCGATTAAGATATACCTTTAGTCAACCTCATTGGTTTTGTGTCTGATAATGCAACTGTGGTGCTCGGTAAACAAGCGGGTCTGGCTGCGCTTTTAAAAAAAGATGTGCCGTGGCTCACCATTTTCGGGTGCATTTGCCATTCTTTTGCTCTGTGTTCGGCCGCTGCTTGCGATGTTCTAGATCCTGAAATAGTACAATTTGCTCACGACGTGTACAATTTTGTCGCTTATAGCTCCAAAAGGAAAAGTGAATTTGCCGAGTATCAGAAATTCATAGAAGTTGCCGAACACGCAATACTTTACCCGTCGAAGACAAGCTGGCTAGCAATGGAGGAAGTCGTGAAGAGGTTGCTTGAGCAGTGGGATGCTCATTTTCAGAGTATGCTCGCTGATAACATTCCCACTGCTATGAGTATTCACGAGGGACTCGGGAATGTCAAGCTTCGTCCTTTTTACCATATTTTCAACCATGTTGTACAAAATGGCTATCTCGAAATTTTGATCAGGTGACTTTGGGAAAAAATGAGCTTGGGAGGGGGCCTAGTTGCCCTCCATGTTTTTAGGTCACTAAAAAGGGCACTAGAACTTTTAATTTCCGTTCCAATGAGTCCTCCCACGATACTCTAGGACCACTGGGTCAATACGATGACCCTGAAAAAAAAAAATTAACACGCATCCGTGATCTTTCTTCTGGCGAAAAATGCAAAATTCCATATTTTTGTAGATAGGAGCTTGAAACCTCTACAGTAGGGTTCTCTGATACGCTGAATATGATGGTGTGATTTTCATTAGGGTTCTACAATTTTTAGAGGGTCTTTCACCCTTTTTTCGGAAATCAGTCAAATTTTCTCAGGCGAACTTTTGATGGGTAGGACTAAACTTGATAAAAGTTATCAAGCATATCTTCATTCTAATCAAATCCATGTGACGTTTGAAGGACAGGTTGTCATCAATAAGAATACCCAAAAATCTTTCGATCTATGAATTATCCCGTTTGGCTGGTGAATTTCAGATAACTGGGGATAACCCTGAGAAATACGCGAAAAAAAAACTTGACTTTGAAAAATTTAGGTTAAGATAATTAGCACCAAGTCGTAAAATTACTCTCTAAAAAAAATTCCAAATTTAATCGAAGCTCTGATTCTTAATTTCCCGAAGTGCCAAGTTTGCTGTCATCAGCCAAAAATACAAGGATATCAGAAGATGGCGAACTATAGTTGGCACTATGGGCAAGGGAAGGCTTAGGATGACAAAGTCTACAGCAATTAATAAGGTTCTGATTTTTTACTACATAAAAAAGATCATTTACATAAATCAAAAATAGCACAGGCCCTAAAACTGATCCCTGGGGGGACGCCAAAATTCAATTGTGAGGGTGAAGGGAAAATTGGATCAACAGAAATAAACCTATCCTTCAAATAAGACTGATACCAAGAAAACACATCTCCCCTGATGTCAAAATGAGACATCTTCGATAAAAGAATTTCGGGATTGAATGCCTTACGAATATCCAGGAATATCCAGGCAGCCAGAATTTATCCCGAATCTAACGGGTCATACAGGCATGTTCACTGAAGTGCCTC
The DNA here is from genome assembly GCF_049724085.1 of Artemia sp. Qi Xiang Cuo. Lineage (NCBI taxonomy): Eukaryota > Metazoa > Arthropoda > Branchiopoda > Anostraca > Artemiidae > Artemia > Artemia sp. Qi Xiang Cuo. Next base: position 12,838,396 of record NC_142798.1, on the reverse strand, counting down.
ATTCGGAAACCCAATTGAAAATCAAAAAGATTTGTTTTTAGATTTTAGGAAAGCAAGGAGACGAGAAAGCATAGCTTTTCAAAGATTTTAGTAAATACTGATAAAATTGAAATTGGTCGATAATTTGCTGGATCATTTCTTGGTCAACCTTTATACAAAGCAATAATCCGAGCACGCTTGAGAGCATTCGGAAAAACTTCACATTCAAATAAAAGATTTACAAGTTTAATAGAGGCAAAACTATTGAAGGAAGAATAGGTTTAACTACTCTAGTAGGAATAGAATCTGGCCCAGATGAGGACGAGTTTTTCAAGCCATTAACAATTTTAGTAGTTTTACTTACTGTTACTGGCTCTAGAAACATGGACTTAACATTAGACGGCCCCAGGTAGGATCTAAAGTCCAGCTTAGGCCGAGACAAAGCAACTGTAGAAGCAATATTCTCACCATTGCTAGCGAAGAATGAAGTGAATGCCTCTTGGACAGTAAGCTCATCCTCTACAGCTTCGTCACCAATGACCAGACTCATAGGTAAAGAGCTAGATTGAGAACCAGGTTAAAACACAGAATTTATTACCTTTCAAGCTTTACGAATATCATTGCGACAAACAGCAAAATTATATAGGTAATAGATAGATTTGGCTTTCCTACACAAGGAATTATATATATTCGCGTAGATCTTGAATTGACGTAGACGAGCAGCACTTGCTGGAAGTGTAGTGGACTTATAAGCCCTCCAGAGATTATTTATCCTTCTCCAGCTTTTTAGTAGTACGGTTTTTATCCATGGGTTTAGAGGAACAATCCTTTTAGACCTATGATTACAAGGTGGTACTATACAAATATTGAGAAGAGCCTCTTTTACGGTTCTATAAAATTACTCAAATAAACAAGACAAATCCTTATCATTATCAAACAGGCTCCCTTTCTCACCCAACCTTAAGGAATAGGAATCAGAGACATGAGCCCGGTTACTTGAGCCCTGTTTAAAGCTGAACCGAGAACATCAAACAGTTCGTGGTAACGAACTGTTAGTAAGGAGCGACCCGGCTCAATAGTAACTAAAACTCTAAAAACCGAAATTTTGATACCAACAGATACATCAGTAGAATCAGATTTTCATACTGATTTCAAATATATAAATTTCATTAAATTTTGTTATACAAATCAAAAGTTACGAGTAGAAAGGCCTCATGAGGTCCCGTCCGAACACCAAATATGGGCATAGAGTCCCTAGGGAGAACACCTGTGCTGTCAGTCCCACGGGTACACCAAATATGGGCATGGAATCCCCAGGGAGAACACGTTTCCGAGAAATGTCTCCGGGCGAAGTTAATTAACGTCTGACAGATGATGTCAGGGTTAATTGTTTCCGGGCAAAGTTCATTAATGGCTGACAGATGATGTCAAGGTTAATTGTTTCCGGGCGAAGTTAATTAACGTCTGACAGATGATGTCAGGAGAATTGACTCCGGGCGAATTTTTTGATCTTAGAGATGAAGAGATTAACGCGGGAAAGGTTTTCTTAGTAATTTCAAATGTGACAGCGCTGGGATGCCAAAAACAAAAGGAACACGCAGAAATTACGTTTAGGGGTTATTTGAGCGAAACCGTTTTAGACATTTTAGGGAATTATTTTGGCGAAACAGTTAGAGACATTTTAAAAAATGATTTTAGAAGATGTTTTAGAAGAGGATTTGAGGGTGAAACTCTGTGGTCGTTATAATACACAAGTTCCATTTGAACAGTGTCGTGAGGTCCCTAACCCAACCCCAAAGGGCTCAGATCCCACTACCCCAACCTCAAAGGGCCTGATCCCCCAACCCCCACCCCGAAGGAAGCCCCCGGTCCCCAAAGTTCCCCCGAGCTCCCAAAGGGCCCCCGCCGTCCCAAAGGCCCCTGAGCCCCCATTTTTTAATACTTTTTTAAGGCTTTATTATATCTTTTCAGAACAAGTTATTTTCTTAATGTCCATCCTAAACCCATTTTACAAGTTGAAATGGGCGAAAGCGTTTTAGACATTTTAGGGAATTATTTCGGCAAAACAGTTAGAGACATTTTAAAAGATGATTTTAGAAGATGTTTTAGAAGAGGATTTGAGGGTGAAGCTCTGTGGTCGTTATAATACATAAGTTCCATTTGAACAGTGTCGTGAGGTCCCTACCCCAACCTCAAAGGGCTCAGATCCCCCATACCCCAACCCCAAAGGGCTCCCATCCCCCCTACCCCCACCCCGAAGGAAGCCTTTGGTCCCCAAAGGTCCCCCGGGCTCCCAAAGGGCTCCCGCCGTCCCAAAGGACCCTGAGCCCACATTTTAAATACTTTTTTAAGGCTTTATTATATCTTTTCAGAACAAGTTATTTTCTTAATGTCTATCCTAAACCCATTTTACAAGTTGAAATGGGCGAAAGCGTTTTAGATATTTTAGGGAATTATTTCGGCGAAACAGTTAGAGACATTTTAAAAGATAATTTTAGAAGATGTTTTAGAAGAGGATTTGAGGGTGAAACCCTTTGGTCGATATAATACACAAGTTCCCTTTGAACAGTGTTGTGAGGTCCCCTACCCCAATCCCAAAGGGCTCCGATCTCCCTACCCCAACCCCGAAGGAAGCCCCCGCTCCCCAAAGGTCCCCTGGGCTCCCAAAGGGCCCCCGCCGTCCCAAAGGCCCCTGAGCCCCCATTTTTTAATACTTATTTAAGGCTTTATTATATCATTTCAGAACAATTTATTTTCTTAATGTCCATCCTAAACCCATTTTACAAGTTGAAATGGGTGAAACCGTTTTAAACATTTTAGGGAATTATTTCGGCGAAACAGTTAGAGACATTTTAAAAGATGATTTTAGAAGATGTTTTAGAAGAGGATTTGAGGGTGACACTCTGTGGTCATTATAATACACAAGTTCCATTAAACAGTGTCGTGAGGTCACTACCCCAACCCCAAAGGGCTCAGATCCCCTACCCCCACCCCAAAGGGCTCCGATCCCCCTACCCCAACCCGAAGGAAGCCCCCCGTCCCCCAACGTCCCCCCGGCTCACAAAGGGCCCCTGGAGTCCCAAAGGCCCCTGAGCCCCCATTTTTTAATACTTTTTTAAGGCTTTATTATATCTTTTCAGAACAAGTTATTTTCTTAATGTCATTCATAAACCAATTTTACAAGTTGAAGTAGTAATCTTTTTCACCACAACTTTACTTTACGACTTTTTGCACACCCCAAGATCAAGCAATACTTTTCAAAAGACATTTCAGAACAAGTTCCTTTCTTAATGTCATTCCTAAACCCATTTTACAAGTTGAAGTAGCCATCCTTTTCCCCATAACTTTACTTTACGACTTTTTGCACACCCCCAGCATCAAGCAATACTTTTCAAAGGCATTTCAGGACAAGTTCTTCTCGTAATTTCCTTCCTAAACCCATTTTACAAGTTGAAGTACTTATCTTTTTCCCCACAACTTTACTTTACGACTTTTTACATACCCCAACATCAAGCAATGCTTTCCAATGGCTTTATTATATTTTTTCAGAACAAGTTCTTTACTTAATGTCGTTCCTAAACCAATTTTACAAGTTGAAGTACTCATCTTTTCCCCCCCAACTTTACTATAAGGCTTTTCGAATACCCTAATATCAAGCAATACTTTTCAAAAGGCTTTATTATATCTTTTCAGAACAAGTTCTTTACGTAATTTTCTTCCTAAACCCATTTTACAAGTTAAAGTACTTATCTTTTTCCCCACGACTTTACTTTACGACTTTTTTCCACACCCAAACATCAAGCAATACTTTCAAAAGGCTTTATTATATTTTTTCAGAACAAGTTTTTTTCTTAATGTCCTTCATAAACCCATTTTACAAGTTAAAGTACTTATCTTTATCCACACAACTTTACTTTACGACTTTTTGCACACCCCAAGATCAAGCAATACTTTTCAAAAGATATTTCAGAACAAGTTCCTTTCATAATGTCCCTCCTAGACCCATTTTACAAGTTGAAGCATCCATCCTTTTCACCCACAACTTTACTTTACAGCTTTTTGAATGCCCCAACACCAAGCAATACCTTTCAAAAGGCATTTCAGAGCAATTTCTTTTCTTTATGTCCCTTCTAAACCTTTTTTCCAACTTAAAGTACCCATTCTTTTCACCCACAATTTTACATTGCAGCTTTTTGGATACCTCAACACCAAGAAATACTCTTCAAAAGGCATTTCAGAGCAAGTTCCTTTCTTAATGCCCCTTCTAAACCCATTTTACAAGTTGAAGCATCCATCCTTCTCACTCACAATTATACTTTACAGCTTTTTGGATACCTCAACAAAAAGAAATACTTTTCAAAAGGCATTTCAGAGCAAGTTCCTTTCTTAATGTCCCTTCTAAACCACTCACTAAAAACATTTTTTTGGATACCACTTTCTAAATGTCTTTCTTAACCCATTTTACAAGTTGAAGCATCCATCCTTTTCACCACAACTTTACTTTACAGCTTTTTGAATGCACCAACACCAAGCAATACCTTTCAAAAGGCATTTCAGAGCAAGTTCTTTTCTTAATATCATTCCTATACCCATTTTACAAGTTGAAGTAGCCATCCTTTTCACCATAACTTTACTTTACAACTTTTTGCACACCCCCAGCATCAAGCAATACTTTTCAAAGGTATTTCAGGACAAGTTCTTCTCTTAATGTCCTTCCTAAACCCATTTTCCAACTTGAAGTACCCATCCTTTTCACTCACGACTTTACTTTACGACTTTTTGCATACCCCAACATCAAGCAATACTTTCCAATGGCTTTATTATATTTTTTCAGAACAAGTTCTTTACGTAATGTCCTTCCTAAACCAATTTTACAAGTTGAAGTACTCTTCTTTTCCCCCACAACTTTACTATAAGGCTTTTCGAATACCACAACACCAAGCAATACTTTTCAAAAGACATTCCAGAGCAAGTTCCTTTCTTAATGTCCCTTCTAAACCCATTTTCCAACTTAAAGTACCCATCTTTTTCACCACAACTTTACGTTACGACTTTTTTCCACACCCAAACATCAAGCAGTACTTTCCAAAGGCTTTATTATATTTTTTCAGAACAAGTTTTTTTCTTAATGTCCTTCATAAACCAATTTTACAAATTGAAGTACTCATCTTTTCCCCCACAACTTTACTATAAGGCTTTTCGAATACCACAACACCAAGCAATACTTTTCAAAACAAAATTTCAGAGCAAGTTCCTTTCCTAATGTCCCTCCTAAACCCATTTTACAAGTTGAAGCATCCATCCTTTTCACCCACAACTTTACTTTACAGCTTTTTGAATGCCCCAACACCAAGCAATACCTTTCAAAAGGCATTTCAGAGCAACTTCTTTTCTTAATGTCACTTCTAAACCTATTTTCCAACTTGAAGTACCCATCCATTTCACCCACAACTTTACATTACAGCTTTTTGGATACCTCAACACCAAGCAATAGTCTTCAAAAGGCATTTCAGAACATGTTCCTTTCTTAATGCCCCTTCTAAACCTATTTTCCAACTTGAAGTACCCATCCTTTTCACCCACAACTTTATTTTACAGCTTTTTGGATACCACAACACAAAGAAATACTTTTCAAAAGACATTTCAGAGCAAGTTCCTTTCTTAATGTCCCTCATAAACCCATTTTACAACTTGAAGCACCCATCCTTTTCACCCACAACTTTACTTTACAGCTTTTTGGATACCACAACACCAAGCAATACCTTTCAAAAGGCATTTCAGAGCAACTTATTTTCTTAGTGTGCCTTCTAAACCCATTTTCCAACTTGAAGTACCCATCCTTTTCACCCACAACTTTACTTTACAACTTTTTGGATACCACAACACCAAGCAATACCTTTCAAAAGGCATTTCAGAGCAACTTCTTTTTTTAATGTCCCTTCTAAACCTATTTTCCAACTTGAAGTACCCATCCTTTTCACCCACAGATTTACTTTACATCTTTTTGGATACCACAACACCAAGAAATACTTTTCAAAAGACATTTCAGAGCAAGTTCCTTTCTTAATGTCCCTCCTAAACCAATTTTACAAGTTAAAGCACCCATTCTTTTCACCCATAACTTTACTTTATAGCTTTTTGGATACCGCAACACCGAGCAATACCTTTCAAAAGGCAATTCAGAGCAACTTCTTTTCTTTATGTGCCTTCTAAACCCATTTTCCGAGTTGAAGTACCCATCCTTTTCACCCACAAACTTTACTTTACAGCTTTTTGGATGCCTCAACACCAAGAAATACTTTTCAAAAGGCATTTCAGAGCAAGTTCCTTTTTTAATGTCCCTCCTAAACCCATTTTACAAGTTGAAGCATCCATCCTTTTCACCCACAACTATACTTTACAGCTTTTTGGATACCTCAACAAAAAGAAATACTTTCCAAAAGGCATTTCAGAGCAAGTTGCTTTCTTAATATCCCTTCTAAACCCATTTTCCAACTTGAAGTACCCATCCTTTTCACCCACAACTTAACTTTGCAGCTTTTTGGATACCTCAACACCAAGAAATACCTTTCAAAAGACATTTCAGAGCAAGTTCTTTACGTAATGTCCCTTCTAAACCCATTTTCCAGCTTGAAGAACCCATCATTCTCACCCACAACTTTACTTTACAGCTTTTTGGATACCACAACACCAAGCAATACTTTTCAAAAGGCATTTCAGAGCAACTTCTTTTCTTAATTTGCCTTCTAAATCTATTTTCAAACATGAAGTACCCATCCTTTTAATCCACAACTTTACTTTACAGCTTTTTGGATACCTCAACACCAAGCAATACCTTTCAAAAGGCATTTCAGAGCAACTTCTTTTCTTAAGGTCCTTTTTAAACCCATTTTCCAACTTCAAGTACCCATCCTTTTCACCCACAACTTTACACTACAGCTTTTTAGATACCTCAACACCAAGAAATACTCTTCAAAAGATATTTCAGAACAAGTTCCTTTCTTAATGTCCCTCCTAAACCCATTTTACAAGTTGAAGCATCCATCCTTTTCACCACAACTTTTCCTTACAGCTTTTTGAATGCCTCACCACCAAGCAATACCTTTCAAAAGGCATTTCAGAGCAACTTCTTTTCTTAATGTCATTCCTAAACCCATTTTACAAGTTGAAATAGCCATCCTTTTCACCATAAGTTTACTTTACGACTTTTTGCACACCCCCAGCATCATGCAATACTTTTCAAAGGCATTTCAGGACAAGTTCTTCTCTTAATGTCCTTCCTAAACCCATTTTCCAACATGAAGTACCCATCCTTTTCACCCACGACTTTACTTTACGACTTTTTGCATACCCCAACATCTAGCAATACTTTCCAATGGCTTTATTATATTTTTTCAGAACAAGTTCTTTACGTAATGTCCTTCCTAAACCAATTTTACAAGTTGAAGTACTCATCTTTTCCCCCTTAACTTTACTATAAGGCTTTTCAAATATCACAACACCAAGCAATACTTTTCAAAAGACATTTCAGAGCAAGTTCCTTTCTTAATGTCCCTTCTAAACCCATTTTCCAACTTGAAGTACCCATCTTTTTCACCACAACTTTTCTTTACGACTTTTTTCCACACCCAAACATCAAGCAAAACTTTCCAAAGGCTTTATTATATTTTTTCAGAACAAGTTTTTTTCTTAATGTCCTTCATAAACCAATTTTACAAGTTGAAGTAGTTATCTTTATCAACACAACTTTACTTTACGACTTTTTGCACACCTTAAGATCAAGCAATACTTTACAAAAGACATTTCAGAGCAAGTTCCTTTCCTAATGTCCCTCCTAAACCTATTTTACAAGTTGAAGCATCCATTCTTTTCACCCACAACTTTACTTTACAGCTTTTTGAATGCCCTAGGACCAAGAAATACTTTTCAAAAGGCATTTCAGAGCAACTTCTTTTCTTAATGTCCCTTCTAAACCTATTTTCCAACTTGAAGTACCCATCCTTTTCACTCACAACTTTACTTTACTGCTTTTTGGATACCTCAACACCAAGCAATACTTTTCAAAAGGCATTTCAGAACATGTTTCTTTCTTAATGTCCCTCCTAAACCCTTTTTCCAAGTTGAAGTACCCATCCTTTTCACCCACAACTTTACTTTACAGCTTTTTGGATACCACAACACCAAGAAATACCTTTCAAAAGGCATTTCAGAGCAAGTTTCTTTCTTAATGTCCCTTATAAACCCATTTTACAAGTTGAAGCATCCATCCTTTTTACCCAAAAGTTTACTTTAGAGCTTTTTGGATACCGCAACACCAAGCAATACTTTTCAAAAGGCATTTCAGAGCAACTTATTTTCTTTATGTCCCTTCTAAACCCATTTTCCAACTTTAACTACCCATCCTTTTCACCCACAACTTTACTTTACAGCTTTTTGGATACCTCAACATCAAGAAATACTTTTCAAAAGGCATTTCAGAGCAAGTTCCATTCTAAATGTCTCTCCTAAACCCATTTTACAAGTTGAAGCATCCATCCTTTCCAAGCCCTTTGGGGTTGGGGTAGGGGACCTCACGACACTGTTAAAATGGAACTTGTGTATTATAACGACCATAGAGTTTCACCCTCAAATCCTCTTCTAAAACATCTTCTAAAATCATCTTTTAAAATGTCTCTAACTGTTTCGCCGAAATAATTCCCTAAAATGTCTAAAACGGTTTCGCCCATTTCAATTTGTAAAATGGGTTTAGGATGGACATTAAGAAAATAACTTGTTCTGAAAATATATAATAAAGCCTTATTAAAAAAGTAATAAAAAATGTGGGCTCACGGGCCTTTGGGACGGCGGGGGCCCTTTGGGAGCCCGGGGACCTTTGGGGACCGGGGGCTTCCTTCGGGGTTGGGTTATGGGGATCTGAGCCTTTGGGGATTGGGATAGGGACCTCACGACACTTTTCAAATGGAGCTTGTGTATTATAACGACCGCAGAGTTTCACCCTCAAATCCTTTTCTAAAACATCTTCTAAAATCATATTTTAAAATGTCTCTAACTGTTTCGCCGAAATAATTTCCTAAAAAGTCTTAAACGCTTTCGCCCATTTCAACTTATAAAATGGGTTTAGGATGGATATTAAGAAAATAACTTGTTCTGAAAAGAAATAATAGAGCCTTAAAAAAGTATTAAAAAATGGGGGTTCAGGGGCCTTTGGGACGGCGGGGGTCCTTTGGGAGCCCGGGGGACCTTTGGGGACCAGGGGCTTCCTTCGGGGTTGGGGTAGGGGGATCGGTACCCTGTGGGGGTGGGGTAGGGGGATCGGAGTCCTTTGGGATTGGGTTAGGGTCCTCATGACACTTTTCAAACGGAGCTTGTGTATTATAATGACCGCAGAGTTTCATACTCAGATCCTTTTCTAAAACCTATTCTTAAATCATCGTTGAAAATGTCTAACTGTTTCGCCGAAATAATTTCCTAAAATGTCTAAAATGTTTTCGCCCAAATAACCCCTAAACGTAATTTCAGCGTGTTCCTTTTGTTTTTGGCATCCCTGTGCTGTCACATTTGAAATTACTAAGAAACCCTTTCCCGCGCTAATCTCTTCATCTCTAAGATCAAAACATTCGCCCGGAGTCAATTCTCCTGCCATCATCTGTCAGACGTTAATTAACTTCGCCCGGAAACAATTAACCTGACATCATCTGTCAGCCATTAATGAACTTTGCCCGGAAACAATTAACCCTGACATCATCTGTCAGACGTTAATTAACTTCGCCCGGAGACATTTCTCGCAATCATTCTCCCTGGGGATTCCATGCCCATATTTGGTGTACCCGTGGGACTGACAGCACAGGTGTTCTCCCTAGGGACTCTATGCCCATATTTGGTGTTGCGACGGGACCTCATGAGGCCTTTCTACTCGTAACTTTTGATTGGCATAACAAAATTTAATGAAATTTATATATTTGAAATCAGTATGAAAATTTGATTCTACTGATGTATCTGTTGGTATCAAAATTTCGGTTTTTAGAGTTTTAGTTACTATTGAGCCGGGTCGCTCCTTACTAACAGTTCGTTACGACGAACTGTTTGATGTTCTCGGTTCAGCTTTAAACAGGGCTCAAGTAACCGGGCTCATGTCTCTGATTCCTATTCTTTAAGGTTGGGTGAGAAAGGGAGCCTGTTTGATAATGATAAGGATTTGTCTTGTTTATTTGAGTAATTTTATAGAACCGTAAAAGAGGCTCTTCTCAATATTTGTATAGTACCACTTTCTAATCATAGGTCTAAAAGGATTGTTCCTCAAAACCCATGGATAAAAACCGTACTTCTAAAAAGCTGGAGAAGGAGAAATAATCTCTGGAAGGCTTATAAGTCCACTACACTTCCAGCAAGTGCTACTCGTCTACGTCAATTCAAGATCTACGAGAATATATATAATTCCTTGTGTAGGAAAGCCAAATCTATCTATTACCTATATAATTTTGCTGTGTGTCGCAATGATATTCGTAAAGCTTGAAAGGTAATAAATTCTGTGCTTTAACCTGGTTCTCAATCTAGCTCTTTACCTATGAGTCTGGTCATTGGTGACGAAGCTGTAGAGGATGAGCTTACTGTCCAAGAGGCATTCACTTCATTCTTCGCTAGCAATGGTGAGAATATTGCTTCTACAGTTGCTTTGTCTCGGCCTAAGCCGGACTTTAGATCTTACCTCGGGCCGTCTAATATTAAGTATATGTTTCTAGAGCCAGTAACAGTAAGCAAAATTACTAAAATTGTTAATGGCTTGAAAAACTCGTCCTCATCTGGGCCAGATTCTATTCCTACTAGAGTAGTTAAATCTATTCTTCCGTCAATAGTTTTGCCTCTATTAAACTTGTAAATCTTTTATTTGAATGTGAAGTTTTTCCGAATGCTTTCAAGCGTGCTCCGATTATTGCTTTGTATAAAGGTTGACCAAGAAATGATCCAGCAAATTATCGACCAATTTCAATTTTATCAGTATTTACTAAAATCTTTGAAAAGCTATGCTTTCTCGTCTCCTTGCTTTCTTAAAATCTAAAAACAAATCTTTTTGATTTTCAATTGGGTTTCCGAATGAGGCACTTCAGTGAACATGCCTGTATGACCCGTTAGATTCGGGATAAATTCTGGCTGCTGGGATATTCCTGGATATTCGTAAGGCATTCAATCCCGAAATTCTTTTATCGAAGATGTCTCATTTTGACATCAGGGGAGATGTGTTTTCTTGGTATCAGTCTTATTTGAAGGATAGGTTTATTTCTGTTGATCCACTTTTCCCTTCACCCTCACAATTGAATTTTGGTGTCCCCCCAGGGATCAGTTTTAGGGCCTGTGCTATTTTTGATTTATGTAAATGATCTTTTTTATGTAGTAAAAAATCAGAACCTTATTAATTGCTGTAGACTTTGTCATCCTAAGCCTTCCCTTGCCCATAGTGCCAACTATAGTTCGCCATCTTCTGATATCCTTGTATGTTTGGCTGATGACAGCACACTTGGCACTTCGTGAAATTAAGAATCAGAGCTTCGATTAAATTTTGAATTTTTTTTAGAGAGTAATTTTACGACTTGGTGCTAATTATCTTAACCTAAATTTTTCAAAGTCAAGTTTTTTTTTCGCGTATTTCTCAGGGTTATCCCCAGTTATCTGAAATTCACCAGCCAAACGGGATAATTCATAGGTCGAAAGATTTTTGGGTATTCTTATTGATGACAACCTGTCCTTCAAACGTCACATGGATTTGATTAAAATGAAGATATGCTTGATAACTTTTATCAAGTTTAGTCCTACCCATCAAAAGTTACGTGCCTGAGAAAATTTGACTGATTTCCGAAAAAAGGGGGAAAGACCCTCTAAAAATTGTAGAACCCTAATGAAAATCACACCATCATATTCAGCATATCAGAGAACCCTACTGTAGAGGTTTCAAGCTCCTATCTAAAAAAATTTGGAATTTTGTATTTTTTGCCAGCACAAAGATCACGGATGCGTGTTAATTTTTTTTTTTTTTTTTTTTTTTTTTCAGGGTGATCGTATTGACCCAGTGGTCCTAGAGTATCGTGGGAGGACTTATTGGAACGGAAATTAAAAGTTCTAGTGCCCTTTTTAAGTGACCTTAAAACATGGAGGGCAACTAGTCCCCCTCCCAAGCTAATTTTTTTCCCAAAGTCACCTGATCAAAATTTCGAGATAGCCATTTTGTACAACATGGTTGAAAATATGGTAAAAAGGACGAAACTTGACATTCCCGAGTCCCTCGTGAATACTCATAGCGGTGGGAATGTTATCAGCGAGCATACTCTGAAAATGAGCATCCCACTGCTCAAGCAACCTCTTCACGACTTCCTCCATTGCTAGCCAGCGTGCCTTCGACGGGTAAAGTATTCCGTGTTCGGCAACTTCTATGAATTTCTGAACTCGGCAAAATCACTTTTCCTTTTAGGGCTATAAGCGACAAAATTATACACGTCTTGAGCAAATTGTAGTATTTCAGGATCTAGAACATCGCAAGCAGCGGCCGAACACAGAGCAAAAGAATGGCAAATGCACCCGAAAATGGTGAGCCACGGCACATCTTTTTTTAAAAGCGCAGCCAGACCCGCTTGTTTACCGAGCACCACAGTTGCATTATCAGACACAAAACCAATGAGGTTGACTAAAGGTATATCTTAATCGCGCATAGCTCTCCTGTAAAGCCATTTTCAACTTACCTTGGTGGGGGCAAAAGCAGGGGCAGATTTTTTGTTTTTGGGCATGGATAAAACGTTAGAACTGGTAAAAAATAATCATACTCCAGAAGTTTTGAATTTCCCGGACTTCTTCAGCACGTCCGCTGGTCCAGCTGAGCTGAAGATGGATCACCATCTATGGCCACAGATATAAAAGTAATGAGACAGCTGGTCCGCTAACCCATTTTGGCCCATTGAAAACAAAAATCCCTGTTTTCTTGAAAAATCCATGTTTTTTATTGAGAAATCCAAGAAAATCCATGTCGTTTCCAAAATCCATATCAGGGGTTGAAAAATCCATGTTTTCATGGATAAATCCATTGCGGTGGCAACCCTGATTGCAACTTGAAGACTCAGCTTTTTTTGCTATATCAACCATATCAATAGTGGATCGGGCTACGTCACGGCAGTCCTTCTACCCTTCTGACCTAATAGCACAAAAAAAAATGGCTTTTGAGCGCCCCCTTTAGCCATTTCTTTTCAGTATTTTAGTATTTAGTTTTTATATTTTTTTTATTGTCAATATATACCTCTTTGTTAGTAATATCCTTTGCTGCGATCAAGATTGCTTTAGTGGTTTAGTATCTAATTGGTTGGAAAGTCCTTATTTTTTTGGCTGATTATTGTTATCTTTTGTTAGCAGCACAAAAATAATAAAGGATTTCATTGCTGGAAGTCTTAGTCAAAAGGTGGTACAGGTTCTAAACCGTTAAACTGAATTGTCTCTCCATATACATAACCTCATCATGTACAATTTTTACTTATTAGGTTCGAAAGAGCTAGAAGGTGAAGGAGCCTGCACCAAAAACATCATTTTTTAGGCCGCTACGAAAAATGATGAGGGGGATAAGCGCTTAGACCTAACCAATTGTTCTGACAAAAGTGATATTGGTACCTCGACCTTATATAAAGCTCTATTACATAAACCTCAAGCTTGAGTGACATTGGCGCACTTGGTCCATCCTCTCCACCCCAAGATTTTGCTCTACACCCACCGGTGGTTACAGCAGTCACAAAAAGTCACAGGTGCAGTTGCAAGTTGTTCTAATTGCTTGTAGACACAGTTGTAGTATCAATTAGTCGCAGGAGCGACACTTACAGTTCGTTACCGGGAACTACTTGATAAAAATGTGGAAAAGGTGTGTGGGTGGTCAGTGAAACTATTTATAATGTACTAAATTTATATAAGCCTGATGATTAATACCCAACTAGATGCCATCTACAAAGAAGAAGAAGGAGATTGAAACGATGAATTTCTAAGCAATGATTCTTTACATCAGTTGGAGGTTGAAACTTTCTTATTTTTTGTCACCTTACCTGAAATTACAGCTAATAGCTTATCATAATTTTAAAATATTATTTCAAATTTATTCGTTGTTCATTTAATGTCAATCAAACAGATTTGATCAAAGAAACGTAATATGACACTTGAGTATACACGTGTAAAGTATTTAACATCAATTCGAGAAGCATTTCCGGGTATCTCCTTTCTTAGTTAGTTGGGCATTTATGCGTCAACGATAGCGGTCCAGGGGGGAGCTCTTGGGACTAAAAGCTAGTCGTGGGAAGGGGGTCGTTCCCAGGGCTAGAACTTCCGTTCCAGGAAAGTTACATTCTTCGCTCATTTCTAAAGGCAGTCCATCTCTCGCCTTCGTCGCAGCTAGTTGATCTTGTGCTACCTTATTTTCTCTGTGTGTATTCTCACGTTATTTAATAAAGACCATGTACCAACGTTTATCGTCTATCTTTGGAATTTACGTAAACCATCACATCTGCCAATATAAAAGGGCACAAATAAAGGAACTAAATAGAGGTTTACAGAGTGGTGGCAAGCGGTTAAGACTAGTGGAGCATATATCACTAGGGGAAAACCTCCAAGTGACATTTGAGTGACCGTTATAAGTACTTACGACATCTTACGCTACATACTGGCAACATATTGAAGAGCTATTTCGCCCGCTACCAAAATTGCTTGTGATATTGAGCCGCAAATACTACAAAAGACTGATAAAAAGGCATCGAAATGTTACGAGGTATTGAACTTTTTTCTATTCAAAGCGCCTTCTTGAGAAACACTTTCTTTTAAATGAACATTTTGAAATAGGCTGTTACACAATGCCTAATATGGATTTCCTCGCGATAGCTTCTACATACTAATTCAAATTTCTACAACTGAGAGTCTCCGGTTCATTTCTACCTTCACTTAGCCATTCTACGTTTGGTGTTTTTTTTACATGATTTTATACAGTTGACGTGTGATCTACATTTGACAGTTTCCAAACAAAATTTAAAATTTTAAATTCGATAATCGAAAATTAATTCTCAATTGTGACTCCATTTGACGCTAGTGATTTAATTGAGACCAACTGCAATTAGATGTAAGACAGACGACCTTTCGTAAGTGATTTAGCACGACTAAACAACCCAGTAAATTTTATTAGACCCTTGTTGTTAAAGGTGAAGTTTATTGCCCAAAATCTGGCGTCCGTAATTAAAGAGCTGTGTTTAAAACAAATATTTAAATTTTTAGAATAACTGCTTTTCAAATTTTAATCTCAATATGTCAGTTTTTATTCCTATTCTCGATCCGGCGGAAACTGGATATAACAAAAAGGTTGCTTTTGATTTTGTAAAACAGTGGAGGGGAGATGGCATATCTCCACCTCTTTTATTTGACTCAAATGATCCTGATTTCGATCAAGATGAACTTTATGATTACCTTCAAAAGATCAAGACATGGGTCCCAAAAAACCCTTCAACTCCCCGAGCACCACCCCAATTAATCCTCCAATAGAACAGCCTCAACAGTCCCAAGTAATAGGATCGCTAATTGACCATTTTTTTAGTAATAACGTCACTCACAAAGTCAGAAAGTGGAAAAATAATTAAGTTTGTTACAAAATTTGTTACAAAGTTTCAAAAATTGAGTTTGTTGCAAAGTTAAAAAAAAAAATTTCAGTTGTTGTTAAATTGGTCTGATTCAAAAGCTTTGCGCCATTTTTGGCCCATGGTTTGTTTCGCTCCTTTTTTGGGAATCTGGATCCCACGATTATAAATTTGTCAAGTATAAAAGGTGGATTACTTGTAGTATATACCCCAGGCAAAATAGTAGGCAAAATGGTTGCAGAGTTTGTAGGCGTGGCTCAATTTAAGGAAAAGGGTATATCTATTCTATAGAAGGATGCAAAAATTAGGAAGGTCATGCAGGGTGTCCTTAGAAGCCAGGGATGATGGTGTAGTTCTTGGAAGATTTGCTCTAAATTTATTCAAGGAGTGGATCAGACCGTCATACAAACGGTATTTGTTAGAGAATAGTGCAGAATTTTTTTTTTGTTTAGGTGATGCGTATAAGGTTGCAATACAATATGAACAGATGGAACAGATAGTGGGGAAAGAAGAAACGTCTTCTTTTTCCGATGAATTTCTTTCTGCGCTGACGAGGGTGAAATTTGGACTCAATGATAATGAGATGGCACTGCGAGATGGTACTGATTCCTCGCAGGGCGGTTTGGCTACCCATGAAAAGGGAGCTGGGTTTGAAGTCCCGTGGGTTGGTACTGATGCCTCACGGGATGGGTTTTTGTTGCTCTGCGAGATGGTACTGATTCCTCGCAGGGGGGTTTGGCGACCCAGGAAAAGGGAGCTGGTTTTGAGGTCCCGTGTGATGGTACTGATGCCTCTCGGGATGTTTTTTTTTGTTGCACTGCGAGATGGTACTGATTCCTCGCAAGGTGGTTTGGCTACCCAGGAAAAGGGAGCTGGTTTTGAGGTCCCGTGGGATGGTACTGATGCCTCACGGGATGGTTTTTTTATTGCACTGAGAGATGTTACTGATTCCTCGCAGGGCGGTTTGGCGTCCCAGGAAAAGGGAGCTGGTTTTGAGGTCCCGTGTGATGGTACTGATGCCTCACGGGTTGGTTTTTTTTTTGTTGCACTGCGAGATGTTACTGATGCCTCGCAGGGCGGTTTTGCTACCCAGGGAGAGGGAGCTGGTTGTAATATCTCGCGAGATGAGGGTGATGCCTCACGGGATGGCTTTAATGCGTAACGCTAATAGTTATGTAGAGATATCAACAGTAGTACTGCCATTTCTCGAACCACAAGTTGTAGAGAAAAACCAAATAGGTCTAAACCGAGGCGTTCCGCAGCAATAAAACCCCGAGGATTTTATTGGGAATAATATCTTAACGCCATTGCAGCATGGTATGATTTTTAGAGTTTCTGCAACTTCATTTATTTGTCGCTGGTATTTTCAGGATTAATTAGCCTTTCCCGGTCATTCCTTTTGCCCTAATTCAAAGTTTATACATAATCCCAACTTTCCTTGTCCTCATCAAATTCAGGGGTATGGGGAACAAGTCTATTTTAAAGTATACAAAGAAAAATGAAGTGTTAAAATATCCAGTTTCCGACTACTGTTGTTAGTGTGGTTCGTTTATACTATGTAAGATTTTACTTATGCAAGTATTGTGAAATGTTTGTATTATGTAATTGTTTACTAGTTCATGCTGTAGAATGTTAGTAGGCGAGAAGTGAATAATTTGGGAAGGGAATGTTTTGAATTCAATTAAAGTTTGGGGGTTTAATGAGAAGGGGATAAGCCAAATTTGGAAAATTTAACTTAAAACAGGGGGGAGAATCTGTAAAGTATTTAACATCAATTCGAGAAGCATTTCCGGGTATCTCCTTTCTTAGTTAGTTGGGCATTTATGCGTCAACGATAGCGGTCCAGGGGGAGCTCTTGGGACTAAAAGCTAGTCGTGGGAAAGGGGTCGTTCCCAGGGCTGGAACTTCCGTTCCAGGAAAGTTACATTCGTCGCGCATTTCTAAAGGCAGTCCATCTCTCGCCTTCGTTGTAGCTAGTTGTTCTTGTGCTACCTTATTTTCTCTATGTGTATTCTCACGTTATTTAATAAAGACCATGTACCAACGTTTATCGTCTATCTTTGGAATTTACGTAAACCATTACATCTGCCACTATAAAAGGGCATATAGAAAGGACCTAAATAGAGGTTTACACACGCCTGGGTATCCTGCATATACACATCCATATCCCCAAGAGACAATACCAACAATAATGGATCCAACGTAGAGGGGTCCGCCAGAATCATCCTAAAAAAAGCAGACTTTAATTTTGATTGAGACGTACAAAAAAGTTCAAATTGTATAATCTGAGCTTTGAAAGGACGAAATTTACACAACATGAATTTTAAAGAGTAAGATAAAAAAAATTAAAGAGTGAGAAAAGAAGAATAACATATTTGGGTAAAAGGAAAGCTTTTTGGAACCAATCAAGACAAGAGAAAATTAACTAAGCCAATAAATAGGGCTTGCTATGTGCCTATGTGCCTATGTGGGGAGAGAAAAGGTGAAAAAGAGAATCTAATTTCCTTGCGGAAAATGTCTCAATGACACCTTGGCAACGCCATCATTGATCTTATTTACATTGGTTATAATTTCAACTGAAAAATAAAAAAGTAAAGGTTAACATACAACTTAAAGTTATTAACCGCCTTTAAAACGTCGTGGTGCAATCATTAATTATTAACGTTGTGCAGAGATGGTAAATATGGCTGGTAAGGAAGGACCCCCCAATGTGCTCAGTCAGCTAGTACACAAAATGTATTTAAATCACTTCCCATGCAAGCCTTGACAAGTGACAATTCTAGTCTTTGGTAAGGCTTGTAAGATAAAATTAAATAAAAAAAACAAGTTTTTTAAACTGAAAGTAAGGAGCGACATTAAAACTTAAAACGAACAGAAATTATTCCGTATATGAAAGGGCTCTCCCCTCCTCAACGCCTCGCTCTTTACGCTAAAGTTTTTTATTGTTTTAAAAATTAAAGTTGTGAGACAGAGTCAAACTTTAGCGTAAAGAGCGAGGCGTTGAGGAGGGGAGAGCCCCTTTCATATATGGAATAATTTCTGTTCGTTTTAAGTTTTAATGTCGCTCCTCACTTTCAGTTTAAAAAACTTGTTTTTTTTATTTAATTTCTGATCGTTTTTTAGTTAATGCAGCTTTTATTTGTATAAAAATTTTACTTTTCTTTTGCTAAATGGATGTCTTTACAAATTAACTTACGTAACTAACTTCTATATTTGTATATATTTCTTCTGGCAAAATATACAAAGTTGCAGGTTTTTGCAGAAATGAGCTTGAAACCTATGTAATAGGGTTTTCTGATACGCTGAATCTGACGGTATGATTTTCATTAAAATTCTTTCACTTGTAGGGGATGTTTCCCCCCTCTTTAAAAAATCGAGTAAATTTTCTCAGGCTCGTAGCCTTTGATGAGTAATACTAAACTTAATAAAATTTATATATTTAGGATCAGCATTATAAACACATTCTTTTGATACATTTATCGAAATCAAAATTTTGTTTTTAAAAGTTTCGATTACTATTGAGCCGTATCGCTTGTTTTTTTATTGTTTTTTTTTTATTACGTCTATGTTATTACTGATATGAAGGGGTTCTCCCCTTAGTCAATACCACGCTCTTTACGTTAAAATTTAAAAAAAATTTGATTCAAAAACCCCTGAATCACAAAGGCCGTTTAATTAGAATAGATAGCTCTTTTGAAAGCACTAAAAAAAACTGTAGCGTAAAGAGCGAGGTACTGACTTGGGGGAGAACCCCCTCACATACGTTATAATTTCTGTTCGTTTTAAGTTCTAATACTCCTTCTTACATTTCAGTTGAAAAAACTTGTTTTTTTTTATTTAATTTCTGATCGTTTCTTAAATAATGCTTGGAAATCCGGTGCCCCCTTCATAGAAAGGTCCCTTACCCCAAAGAAATATCCACCACGGAAATATTCTCCAGAGTAACCCCCGCCTCTAGCCCCCCCCCCCTCCAGAAACAATTCGTCCTGAAAATGGTTGTATACTTCAAAATTACTAATAAATAATGCTGGCACGTCTGGCGCCCCCTTCATGGCAATTTCCCTTCCCCCATGAAAACTTCCTTCATGAACAGATCCTCCAACATAACCACTGACCCACCCATCCCACCCACTAACCGAAAAAAAACCACCTGAAAACTTCTGTATACTTCCCAAAAACCAATACTATATGTTAACATTTGGTAAAGTTCATAACTTTTAGCCCTCCATCTGGGAACTTCGGGGGATTAAGTCATCCTAAAAGACATGGTTAAATGGCTTTCTCGAAACTTGTTTAATTTTATTTACGAACGTTTTTATTAGTAATAAATATACGTAACTTAGAATTAACTTACGTAACGAACTTCTATATTCATAAATTTTTAACACGTATATTAGGGGGTTCGCCCCCTAGTCAATACCCTGCTCTTTAAACTATAGTTCGAATTTTTTTTTCCAGTTCTTTAAAAATGACCTCTTAATCACAATCATTTTATCAGTTGAAAAACTTGTTTTTTTTTTATTTAAGTCCGCATCTTTCTCTTTAATCATGCTGTGAAATCCTGAGCACAATTTAGAGCAATTTCCCTTCCAACATGAAATCGTAAATCATTTAAAGATCAGTAATCATAGCCCCCGACCCTCGCCGTCCCCCACCGACCAGAAATAAAATCCTCTGAAAAAGTATGTATACTTCCCAATAACAAATACTATATGTTAACATTGAGTAAAGTTCATAACTTTCAGCCCTCCCCCTGGGGACTTTGGGGGATCAAGTCATCCTAAAAGACATTTTTATCATATTTTCGACCATGCTGAACAAAATGGCTATCTCAAAATTTTGATCGGGTGACTTTGGGAAAAAAATGAGCGTAGGAGGGGGCCTGATTGCCCTCCATTTTTTTTGGTCACTTAAAAAGGGCACTAGAACTTTTAATTTCCGTTCCAATGAGCTCACCCACGATATTCTAGGATAACTAGGTCGATACGATCACCCCTGGGAAAAAAAAAAAAAAAAAAAAAAAAAAAAAAACAAACAAATAAACACGCAACCGTGATATTTCTTATGGAAAAAAATTCAAAATTACACATTTTTTTTTAAAGGAGCTTTAAACCACAAAATGAGGGTTATCTGATACGCTGAATATGATGGTGTGATTTTCATTAAGGTTCTATAACTGTTAGGGGGTCTTTCCCCCTTGTTTCGAAAATCCGCCAAATTTTCTCAGGCATGTAACTTTTGATGGGTAAGATTAAACTTAATGAAACTTATATATATGAAATCAGGATTAAAATCTTAATATTTTGATGTATCTATTTGTATCAAAATCCCGTATTTTATAGTTTCTGTTAAAATTGAGACGGGTCGCTCCGTACTTAAAGTTCGTTAACAAGAACTTTTTGATTTCTTAGTGTTTTTTTGCATGTGATGGACTATTTGCGATTGTAAAAATAAATCACCGATAAAGAAGAAGCACTAACTGCACAAATGTCATCTAAAAGAGATGGAGAAAGAGACTGCATACCTGACAGGAGTCAATTCCGCCATTAGAGAGATCACCGGCACAGATCATACTATCAGTGACATCGGTTTCTCCGTAAGCTCCACGGCAATCAGCATCCGAAATGACAGGTACATCGACAGCTCGCAGAACATCGGAAAGGGATCCACCAGCCTGTGAAAAAAAGATGGAATGAACATTAATAAGTAATGGGCACACAAAATGCAATTCATAACCGAGGTTCATTACTTGTGTATAAATTAAAATTAAGCATGACTACAGGGCGTGTTTTTTTAAATCAGAAATAGTGGACATTTAAAGGACGTATGCTATTACCGTGGGGAGGGAACACCTAAATTGTTCCATTTCTAATTTATTAACTTGACAAATATTTGCTTTCAACTGTAGTTTGTAGATTGTCCGTGAAAAGTTAAGGCATATTTTTTTTGAAATTAGAAATAGTAGAAATTTAGTGGAAGTATGCTATTGCCATAGGGAGGGAAATTTTTATTAGTGAGGTTTTCAGGAGAAATCTTACACTGAGGGGGGGGGGAAGGCTTTGACATAATTCATATCCGAAATTCCTTTTATTTGTCTTACTATCTCTTTGCCAACTCAATTTTGCATGTGGATATTTTCTTTGGACTTGTTCGATGGAAATTTTCAGTGGGTTTGGATTCACGAGAAAAAATCCCAAAGAAGGGGGATTTTGGGAATGATCAGGAAAAACGATTAGAAATTAAATTATTTTTCAGATGAAAGTATGCTAAGAAGGATTATACACGCTGAATTGTCCGCAAGAAATTTTACCGAGAGGGGCTAGGGTGGCAGAAAGGCTGTATTTTATGTGACAGGAACTTTTCACGCGGGAGTTTCCCATCAGGGGAGGGAATTTTTCATGCAGGGTGAGCCAGATTTAACGGCATTATTTGAAAAATGATAAGAAATTAAACTAAAGAAGCAAGTATTTTCAACTTTAAATAAGGAGCAACATGAAAACTTAAAACCAACATAAATTATGACGTATATTAGGGAGATTGATCCTTTCTCAATACCTCCCTCTTCACGCAAGTTTCCCGTTTTGTTCCAATTATTTAAGAATGACACCTGATGCGCAAGAACCGTTTAATAAGAATAAGAAGTTTTTCTTAAAGTTTTAGAGAAAACTTTAGCGTTTAGAGCAAGGTCCTCCCACCCAAACCGAGGATGACCTGTTTTCTGTCTAACCCTAGACGGTTGGTCGAAAAATTGAATCTTCAGCAATCTGTCATCCTTCATACGCAGAACGTGCCCTAGCGATCTAAACCTTTCTCTCATAATAGCCCTAGAAAGCGGAATTGAACCACCGTGTTCGTACAAGTTTCTTAGTATTTTTAAAAACAACTTCTTATTATTCTAATTCAAGGAATATAGTGTTTCAGGAGTGGTCCTTAAAGAATTGTGACAGAATTCAAACTTTAGCGCAAAGAGCGAGGCGTTGAGGAAGAGCTTTTAGTACTTTTTAGTACTTTTAAAGTTTTTTAGAAATTTAAAAAAAGCTTCATATTGTTCTAATTAAACGAAAATGGTGTTCCAGGAGTGGTTCTTAAAGAATTGGGACAGAATTCAAACTTTAGTGTAAAGAAAGAGGTGTAGGAGGAGCAGCCCCACTCATATACGTAATAACTTCTGTTCGTTTTAAGTTTTAATGTTGTTCTTTACTTTTAGTTGAATAAAATTGTTTTTGTTTTATATAAATGCTGATCGTTTTCTAAACAATGCCAGGAAATTTGGCAGAACTCCACGGAAAAATCCCTCCTCCCCACGGATTTATTCACTGGACAATTAAATCCCGGAGAAAATTTACCCCGGACAATTACCCTTAATATCTCCACGCTTAAAACTGAGTCGGCAAAGAGAGAGCAAGACATAAGACGAATTTGTACAGGAATTCTGGCTAATTCCCCCAGTGTAAAATTTGCTATGAAAAATTCACTCCCCGGAAACCTCCCTCTCCATGGAAAATTATCCCCGTGGAAAATTCTACCAGCAGAAAATTCGTCCTCCACCCGTAAGATATATGCATATTTCCCAATAAAAATACTCTAAGTAAACAATGGTCAAATTTTGTAACTTAAAGACCTTTACCCAGGGGATGTGGAGATCACGATATCTCCAAAGGCATAGTTATCCGGCCTTTCAACTATACTGAACAAAATGGCTCAAAATTTTGGTAGGACGATTTTGAATCAAAAAGGGATACGGAGGGGGCCTAGTAGCCATCCAACTTTTTAATCACTTAAAAAGAGCACTAGAACTTATAATTTCCGTTTAAATGAGCCCTCTCCCGATTTTCTAGGACCACTGGGTTGATATGATCACCCCTGGAAAAAAAACAAATAAACACGCATCCGTGATCTTTCTTCTGGCAAAAAATACAAATTCCATATTTTTTCGGATAGGAGCTTGAAACCTCTACAGTAGGGTTCTCTGATATGCGAAATCGTATGGTGTCATTTTCATTAAGATGTAATGACTTTTGGGGGGTTTTCCCCTTTTTTCAAAAATAAGACAAAGTTTCTCAGGCTCGTAACCTTTAATGAGTAAGACTTAGACTTAATAAAACTTACATATTTGAAATCAGTATAAAAATCGTATTCTTTTGAGATATCTATTAGTATCAAAATTCCGTTTTTGTAGAGTTTCGGTTACTATTGAGCTGGGTCGCTCCTTACTTACAGTTCATTACCACTAACTGTTTGATTGTCAAGACATGCAAGGCATGCAAAAGTTCTGTCCACTGTTCAAGGTGTGCCAGCAATCATGCTAATTCGAAAGATAGCCCTTGTAATTCTTGTATCGAGTGCAACCTATGCAAAGCATCCAGACCGTCCTAGTTAGAACACTAAGTGCTTTATTGCTAAAAAGCTTATGCAGCTACAATGAATAAACATGATCTTAGAGTGGCGCAACCTGAATTGTGTGGAGTTTGAAAACCGCCTTCTCGTTGAGTGTCTATTATGCTTCATTTTCCTACTATGTATGATTTTTTCCCGCTGACTCACCCCCCCCCCCCTGATGAAAGTAAACAATCATACGACCGTCTCTGCCATTCCTGCTAAGTATCTTGAAAACACAGTTGTATCTTGAAAACAGTTGTTTTATTGGCAGTAGTGGTAGTAATTTTTTCAATCAAATGAGCCCCATCCGAAGTTTATACGACCACTCATTCTATAAAATCCTTATATGTCCCTAGGATGCAACTTACAATCCTTGCCCCTGGGATTAGGATTTTTTATCATCCTTGGAAGCACTGTTTTATGTTCTTTGGACTATCTCTCAATTTCAATCGGATGCGCTTGGGAAAAAGAGGGAGAAGGGGCTTGTTGCACTACATCACTTGTGACTCATAAATGGGGACTAGAACGTTCAATTTCTAATCAAATGAGCCCCCTCTAAAATTTATACGTCCACCCTTTCCATAAAAACCTCATATGTCCCCTGGGCCTAACTTATAACACTTTCCCCAAGGATTTGAGGTACTATTTCAAACCGAAGGCCTTTTTATGTAATCTTTAGACTATTTTGAAAAAATGGCTATCCTCTATAAGAAGCATTTGGAGAAAAGAGGACGTGGGGTAGCTAGTTGCTCTCCAATCAATTTTGACTCTTCAAAAGATCAATAGAACTTCTGATTTCTAATCAAAAAATCCCCCTCCAAAGTCTATGCAGCCAACCCTTCCATAAAAACCTTAAATGTTAATAATGGGCAACTAGAATAAATTATAGCCCTTGCCCTTACGGCTGTTGGGGGTTGTCGTCCTCAAAGACATATTACTGGACCTTTCAACTATGATGAACAAAATGAATATTTCAAAGTTTTGATTGGATGCAATTGGGGAAATTACGAGGGTGGGAGGGGGGGGGGCTGGTTGCCCTCCAATTACCATCAACTATTAAAATCGGAACTATAGCTTTCTATTTACAATTAAATAATTTCCTCTAAAGTTTTAAGACCGCTCCTTCCATAAGAAATTACATGCCCACGGGGCATAGCATACAGCTCTTGCCCCCAGGCTCTGGGAGCGCTGTGTAAGCCCTGAAGGCCATGTTGTATGATGTTTGGACTATTTTGAACAAAATAGATTAATCAAAACTTCTCTCTGGTGCATTTGGGGTAGAGAGGACGTGAGGGGGGCTAATTTCTCTCCAATTGCTTTTGAATATTAAAAAGGGTACTAGAAAGTTTGATTTCCAATCGAATAAGCCCCCTCCAAAATTCATAGGACCGCTCCTTGTATGAAGATCTCATTTGTCAATAATAGGCACCTAGAATAACTTGCAGACCTTGTTGTGATGGCTGTTGGGGGATTTTCATACCTAAGGACATAATTACTGGACCTTTCAACTATGCTAAACAAAATTGCTATCTCAGAATTTTGATTGGATGCGTGTGGGATAGTCATGGGCGTGGAAGGTTGACTACTAAAAAGGGCACTAGAACCTTAAATTTCCAATTGAATGAGCCCCTTTCAAAGTTTCTATGAAAGCTCCTTCTATACGAAGTGCCCTTATCTGAAACCAAAAAACCTAAAATAAATAAATAATGCATTGTGCCAACATCGTTCCTGAATTAGGTAGCGCTATTGCGCTTCCTATGATACCTCAACTGGCTAAACTGAATGTAAACCGTCATAGAAACATGGTTCCCCCCATCTATCCACACGGATGCTGAAACGAAACAGCCACTACATTAGAATGAGAAATAGATTTATAGCATTAGAAAACTTTAGTGTAACGAGTGAATGTTAGATTTAGGGCCAGCCCTCTCATTTATGGAATAACTTTGAGTTATAGGTTTTAAGTTTTAATTTTGGTCGTGACATTCAATAAAAAATGTGCTTTTAAAAATTTAGTATCGGAATTTTCTAAAATCATGTCTGAGAATTCCTCACTTCCTTTAGAAATTCGTTCCACCTGAAAATGCTCCATAGAATATTCCCCTTAAGAAATATATTTCAAAAATTTTAAAAATAGAGTATTAAAAACAAATTCATATTAAAATCACCTTTCCCCTGGTCAGAATTTAGTTATCGAAACGGAATTATGCTAACCTAGAATTATTTAACCAATAGAGTACCTGAAACAAATTCAAATTAAAACCACCTCTCCCCTAGTTAGACCTTAATTGTGGAAACGGAACCATGTTAACCTACAATAATTTAACTTTAATTAGAATCGATAAAGTCAATCCCAAAGGCTCATGTAATAAGATATATCAAAGCCTGCCTGTTGTAATCACAAAGAAGGTTAGACAGCCCAAAAAGATTGAAGCGTCATTGATCTAGCTTGCCGTTCAATAAAACTATCCAGAACAGAACATGTGGGTACTTTGAATGCTGTTACGCTTACAGCAAATAGTATTATCACGAAGGAGATAATGAATTAAATTGGATAGAAATTTGCAGGTATGAAATTTTTCAATTTTTTTTAACAATTTTTACAAAAGAAAAAATTTATTATAGCTGAATGACATGTTACTTAGCTTGTAAAATTCTTTAAAAATTATGCTTCATGATTACTTAATAAATTTCAACAAATTATTTTCCTCAATAAAGTATGACAAACAGAATTAAAGTTTCTAAGTACGACATCATTAAAACTTACAGATGTAGTACCCCAGCCAGACACAGTAGCCATGACACCCTCATCGACTTCAGCATTAGGGAAGGGGAGGCTAACGGGCTGGACATTACCACAGATAATGACACTGGTTAAAAGCTTCAAAACACAGATATCATTGTAGAATGTGCGGGAGTTGTACTCTGGATGTTCCGTGATTGATGCAACACCAACAGTCTGTTAATCACCATCTGTGGTGCTGAGGACGTGATCACCAGCAACAACTGTGATTCCAGATGGAATTTGGCTAGAACATTAAAGAAAAAAGTTAGGCCTCAAGCTCTGGGGACCGGTGCACCTAAAATCAGTAACCCTAAGAACAAGCTGTGTGGTCCTATTTAGACAAAATCAGTGTTTAGGGGAAAAACAATTCCCCTTTTTATTAGAAAGTAGCCTAGAAATCATCGATTTTAATTAAATACATTCTTATTATCAAGGATTTGGGCCACCATGGAATTGAATTTTCATTTAGCTCAGTCGTGCTCAAATTAACCCTCGTTAAATTCAACCAGTTTTTAACTCATACCCCAGTTAGTGGAGCCACCATTTAACTTGGCCGTAATAAAACTTAGTCCCCGTTGAACTCAATCCCAATTCAACCTCGTCCCAAGTAATTCAAGCAAATTGTCTTCATTCATCGTCGAATTCTTATGCAAGTATTTTACTTTATTTTGTTTTACTGCAACTCTATCACCACCACCTTGAACAAAACAAAATACTCTTCTTCTTTCTTATATATTTGACATTAGTAAAACTTTTCCTTCTCAGGAACCGAATACGCTAGAATTAAATGGTTGTAGAAGTAGCCTACCTGAAACGCAGATTCACCAATCAATACTTTTTCTGAATATAAGAATTGTTAGCGTTAAAATTGCAGCCGCCTTTCCTCCCAAAATGCTCGGATAAAATTTTAGGCTGTGTACAAAACTATGATTAATTTTTTGTTAACAAATGTTTCTTCATACTACCAAAAAATACCAAAAAAAAGTAACAACAAAAAATCAGCAATATTTGTACTTAAACTGGGGCTATATTAAGGACGATGGATAGCCTACTATAAATTTCATTTTGTGAGTCTCGTCGTCGGCTGACAATGTAAAGGACAAAGTACCTATAAGTCTTTAGTAATTTTTTCCAAAATCAGAGGCAACTTCTGAAGCAATTTTGTTAAAAATTGATAAAAGGTCTTGAATATGTCGACAGTTCAAAAACTTACAAGAGGTTAGTTTTACTTAAAAATTAGTTAGAGATTATTCTTGCCAACTTTTAATAAAAACGTTGTTCATTCAATGAATATACGGCTAACCTAATATTAATCCAATTCTGGCAAAGATTTTAACCAAGGTGGGTAGAATAACAGGGAAATTCAAAGGTTGTCAAGTTGTGTACTGATAGTTCAGTAGAGCTGATTTTTAACGTTATTCAAGCAAGTATGGGATTATATTCTTAGTATCTAGCTTTTCCTGGATTATATTCTTAGTATCTACCCTTTCATGGTTGACTTGTTTGGTGGTTGAAACTAAGGTAGTTGAGTTAAGCGGTAGCTGAGTTGAGGGTGATTGAGCTGTTTGGTGGTTTAGTTATGGTGGGTGAGTTGACGGTGGTTGATTTGTGTCTTCACCTTTTCTTTTTACCGTTTTTTAAAACAGAAGATTAACCATCTGGTAAAGGGTCCTGAGATACATTGAAGATTTTATTCAACAGCATGGTTTCTAACAGTATTAAACCCCCTTCATTCCAAAATAAATTTGGCTAAAACATAATGGTCTCATTTCGGCAAATTGGACTTTAGTATTAAAAACGTAAAATTTTCTTTAACACCTCCCAAAGTGTGAAAGTTGATTAACACTGATTTCAGATGAGATTTTATGAAACAATTAATTTATTAGGAAGAGAATGAGGCCCTAAATATAAACAAAAGGTTAAGCCTCAAAGTTTAAGGGACCTGTGCGGCTAAAATAAGTAATCCATAAAACATAGACAAAAAAATTTAATGTGCAAAAACACATGCATTATCATGAATTTTTCTAAATCCCACCAAATATGGCAAAAACATAAAATATATTTGCAAGTGGATAAAAAAAAAAAAAAAAAAAATCAGTATATAAATTTTACCTTAAACTATAGAAGACTAAAAATGATTTGATCTGGAGGGCAGGTGATGATTAGAATTGGCATGATTGGATTTTTGTAATGTTACATTTAAGATTTTGAGGGTCATCAAAACCTTGAGCATAATTAAGTTCTTTGGACGAATTCTTAGGACCTTTTCCTAGCAACCAAAATTCCGAACGTGATGAAGATATTATTTACATCACAGATATTATTATAGGATATTATTATATGCTTTCATTTAGCTATTTATTATTATATCCTTTCATAAAGGATATTATCCATATCCTTCTTCATTTAACTGTCTTATATTGTCCCACTGAATTACATTACTCGTAAAAAAATATCATGAAAGTACGTTCTTATATTATTATTCATTATTGGATGCATAGGATTAGCAGTACTAAGAACAAATAAACCACAAAAGGGCATCATAGCATAACCCTATATGCATGGGCATATACAAAGCTCATCAGCCATACAAAATGGGTAAATCAACCAAAGGGTTGAGAATTCAAAAATTGTTTAGTCTGAGAGTTGATTTGCCCTGCGCGTGAAATCCGCATAGACGTTAGATACCTTTTCTTTTGATATTTCCGGTGAAAAATCCCTGTTTAGGCATTTATCAGAGAGCAGGAAAATTGCCCCCTCCTCCTAGACTTGAGAAAATTTTCCCTCCCTGGATGTTCATAAATTGGTGCCACTGGTTTTCAGTTGTGCTGTTTTTTTTTTTTTTTTTTTTTTTTTTTTTTTTTTTTTTTTTTTTGTGGACGGTTGTTGAGACGTTAACTGAGGAAAACTGCTTGAAAAACCACCCAACTAGATTAACTAGACTATTTCTTAGTTGCCAAAGAAATTTAAAAAGTAGTTTATTTAACTATATTGGCTTCATAATATATTTTTTTAATTTTATTATTGAGCCAATTTTGACGGGTTGTTTGAGCAATATTATTTTATTATTGAGCAATATTATTGAGCCAATATCATGAGCCAATATTTTATTATTGGCTCAGCCATAACTCAACCATATCTTTGTTTTGTAGTTTTTCATTGTCCTTTAATATCTTTGGAAGCTAGGTTCTTGGTATGCTTCTGCTGCTGATGCTGATTTTGCTAAATTACCATGCCTCTACTCGGCTACATGTGTAATCTTAACACATAACTCAACTTAACATATAACTAATGCAATCTTAACACATAACTCTTGTTTAAATCGCCGTTCTGTCAATATTCTTTCCCTTTTTCCTGATTTTAACTTCATATTTCAGGTTGCTTGAACCATCTATTCTTTGTTCAAAATCCTCTTTTGAAGCATAGAAATAAAGTTTCATATTTTGGATAATTTCTGGCTGTAGACATTAACCTAAGCAAAGGTTTGAGTCCTAGTCAGGGCCGTCACGTATGGAGGGAAGGGGAACGTCCCCAATATTTTCATCCACTCGTAAAAAAAAATGAGTTGGTATTTTCCGACGCCATCAAATTTTTTTTGTTCCATCAAACAAAATCAGGAAAATACTGACATGTCATTGGTCGGTAAAACCAGCAGTACTACCGACTTCTTCCGTGATTTTACGGGTGGTGTTACAATTTTCCATTTGACTAAATAAAGAGCATGAAGATACTGACATGACATATACCGTAATATCTATCTCGGTCGGTAAATCTAGTGGTTATACCAACTCGTACAGTCATTTAATCTCGTGCAGAATAGCCAATACGAGTTCCAACTTCAACACCGTCTTAGAAGTCCGACTGCTTGTTATTCAGAGGCAATTGCCAATTCTGGAGGAAACCCGCTGGATGACTGGAAATCGTTCTATGCTAAGGAGCTCTGCGGTGTCCTTAGAGCCCTAGTGAACGGCTTGGATCATGCAATCTACGACAACTTATCTTTTCTGGGGCCAGAATACCAAATTTTACTGGGCAAACTGGATGACGGCCATGAAAGCCTTTCCAAACTCGTGAAGATGTTTTCTAGAAAAGTCTTAGAACCCACGGAACCACTGTTAGAGCTAAAGACTTTCAAACACTTTTGAAAAGATTGAGGTTGAAAGCAACAATGTCACAAATCGCACCATCTTTGAGGGAGTATTCCGTGATATTAACGCTGTCAAATCGATATTACCGACTCTCTAGTCAGTTTACCAGTGGGCTGCGACAGCACCGCCAACAGTGGCCACAGCAGACAGAAGTTATAGCAAACTGAAACTGGTCATGATACGTTTAGGAACAACGATGGACGATGACCGTTTTGATCATCTTGGCATGGTGTCTGACCATGCCAAGACAGATCACATGCCGTAGGACTGGCGTTACGGACGAGCTGATACTCGACAAACTACTGAAAGTCTGATTGTCTTCCAAACCAAGACGCTTGAATTTTTAAATAAAGGTTAATATTTTCTTCTTGTTTTTGTTTAATCTGTGTATTTTGATTTAAGTTTGCCAATTTTTCACTTCTAATATCTTTTTGTATATAAAGCATGTTAACACCTTTCTCCTAATATATCGCTCTATTCTTCACCATGTCATTTTTCATACGCTTCTTATGGGAAATGAACTAAGCAGCTATTCTTCTTCAGATTATATGATTATTTGGACTGAATTGCGATCTGAAGTTTCGTATTAGAAATTGACATTATGTTAGTGGTGAAAACAATCGGTATAAATGACCAGCCAGTCGGTAAAACAAATCACTCCCCTCTCCCAACATTTTGGCTAGTAACGCCCTTAGTGCTAGTAATGACAGTTGTTTTATTTGTAACGAGGGTAAATGACGTGACTGTAATCTCAGCCAGAGTCTTAGACAGAGAGTTAGACAAGAAGGATATGCAAATCACTGGATCGCAACCCTCCCCCATTGCAATTCCTGGCTGAAGGACCATGAAACAGAGATCAGTAACATCGGTAAGGACTGTAAAGGTCAATGTTGTATTCCTTATCTTGTTACCTTATTAAATAAAAAAAAGTCATCCACTGAAAGGAAGTATCAACAGAAAACGAAAAAAAATTATTATGCATATGAAGGGGATTGCCTCCTCCTCAACACTTCATTCTTTACGATAAAGTTTTTAGTACTTTTAAAAAGCTTCTTATCGTTCTAATTAACGACCCTTGTGTTTCAGGAGTCGTTCTTAAAGTATTGGAACAAAATGCAAACTTTAGCATAAGGAGCGAGGTGTTGAGGAGGATGCAACCCTTTTCATATATGTAATAATTTCTATTTGTTTTAAGTTCCAATGTTGCTCCTTACTTTCAGTTAAAAACTTGTTTTTGTTTATTTAATTTCTGATCGTTTTTTAAATAATCCCAAGAAATCTGCCCCCACCTCAGTAGAACCCCATCATGAGGTCCCACGACTCACCCCTGCTGCCACCTACAACTTTTTTTTAACACCAAATATGGGCATAGAGTCCCTAGGGGAGATGGATTTCTGAGAAATTGATTGCGTAATTAAAGTGTGTCAATGACCTCCTTTTTCAAGGTCGATTTGTTTGTTGTTCGTCTAGGTGTAATAACTCCGGGGCAAAGGTTGCACATGCACATTCAATTCTAACGGGAACAATGTTATTGATCTAGGACACGAGGGGGAAGTGAATTTCCGAGAACTTGATTGTGTAATCGATCGTGAATGTCAAGGTGTCCAGAAATAGGAAACAGCATTTGTTGTTGTTGTTGTTTTGGGCACGCTCTCAGCGAATGTTACGAGTTTCCCAGAATAGAAAACAGTTAGATCACGTGTTTCCTTCTCAGCCAATCAGAGGGCTTGCTTACATAACAATTTGACCTTGAGATTTCGTATATAACGGACATGCATTGTGATTAAATTAACAGAAACTATTGTGACACAGTGCAAACAACAATGGATAAATTTGATGAATTAGAAGCCATGTCAACTTCAATTTGCAATGTAAGTACATTTTTTATTTTCAAATAAAATTGTTTTCCTTGGTCACCCTCCAGTATATTCAAGTAAATCCTCCCCCTCCCCCACTCTAGTACAAACATCACTATACAATCTTTATACTCGATAGAAAACATAAAATATATTCTTTTTACCCTCAAAACCTAGCCCCCTCCCACATTGTTTTACAATCCCAAAGTCTCGTTAATAGAAATAATTTTCTTTTCGTTAAATTTTAACTTTTCTTTAATGTGATTTAAAGTGTCAACTGACTTCTATCGATTTTAAAATAAAATGCCGCTCTGTTTTTACACAATGCTCTAGCGCGAGGCCTATAATTAGCTGTCACCCTTTTCCTGTTTGTATACATTAGCTGGTTTTAGGCAATCTAGGTTTTAGTGCTTTTACGTAATTCTGTGTTTGTCTGAAAATATCGGACAGCTAATTTTGTCTGAAAATAGCGATAGATATTTAGGGCATTGGAATTCTATGTAAGAGTGAAACGGGATTATTTCAGCTTTCTTTCGATAAAGTTTCCCTTATATTCCCAGGAGGGGAGCGTGAATCCAGGATTTTTGTTGGGGGTGGGGGTTAGCACTTTTAATAGTGACAAAATAGAAATGAAAAGATATTTGTTTCTTACTTCAGTGTCTAACCATTTCTCTTCGACATTTAGTGTTTTTAGCTATAACATTTGAATAAAAGGCAGTAAGATATATTCTTTATTGATATGCCTTTTGCTTGAATAAATCGCAAGATTAACTCAATGAGAGGGAAGACCTAGGGTGGGTTAATTTTCCTAAATTTAGGGGCGGGGGGCGTGAATCCAGGATTTTTGTTGGGGTAGGGGGTTAGCACTTTTAATAGTGACAAAATAGAAATGAAAAGATAATTGTTTCTTACTTCAGTGTCTAACCATTTCTCTTCGAAATTTTAGTGATTTTAGCTATAACATTTGAATAAAAGGCAGTAAGATATATTCTTTATTGATCTGTCATGCGCTTGAATAAAAAAAAACTGAACGTTCATATAATAATGCTTTGAGTTATTTCTGAGAAAAGTTGAATTTATTATAATCAAACCATGATTTTCAGAGTTTAGGTTGCTTTCGACAAAGATTTCTCTTTACATACGGCAAATTTCCACAAGGTGATTGATCCATGGCCCTTCTAAATGTAATAGAAGCTACTACACCCTGCTTCAATCTATTTTTACGTATTCAAACTGAATGTTCGTATAACAATGCTTTGAGTTATTCCTCAGAAAATTGACCCCTCCAAATATTTACTCAGAGGGGTGGGTGCTGAAGTGTAAAACGTTACTTATTTGCCCATCATTTTCACAGTTTTCAAGTTGAGATCTTCAAACACACTCCCTCCTTCTCAGTTTATCCTATGAAAGTGAGCTGTATTTGTTAGAGTTTCAGAAACATTACATATTTATTTAATTTAAGCACTTTTTTTCAGGTATAATAATGTTTGGTGTGACTGACAAAGAATATATTGGACTGAAATATTCCTCAACTGGCATTATTTTCGATGCATATTTTTTACTCCTAGACAATCAACGACGAGAAATTCATTGCTATAAATGGAACATTAGATACAATATGTATAAGTACGAGAAAAACAGATGGAGTCCAACACTAAATTTTATAAATCGAAATGGCTTTTACGCTAAAACCATACGACCACATAATGAAAATGGCTATGAAATAAAACCTATACAAGAGGAAATTCAGGAAATATGCAGTTTTTTTGGTGTGCAAGCTGTTTATGTTAAGGGAAACGTGCCAACTGATAAACTCTTACTAGAAAAATGTGATAAAAACATAGCATTATTCAATTTAGAAGACTTCAAATGTGAAAAATATCTGTATTCAGTACATGACCCAGAAGATGAAGTTAGATGTTTCGCTCAATGGATACCGGAAAAGATGCCTGACAAGGAAAAATGCATCAGATATCCAAAGACCTAAACTTGCTCTTCCTCATATCAAATGGATTAAGCCCTTTTTTTAAATATGTCATTATGTATTTTTTTTTAAATATATCATTATGTATTTTTTCAAAGGTTTTTAAATATGTTTAGGCAATAAATATCTTAAGCCTCAGCCGTTTTTATTCTTTAGAATACTTAATCGCCATGAAAATTATACTTTCAGGTTCAACATGACAGGGAACACACTTTCAATTTCAGCATGTTGGAGAACCCTAAATACTCACCACTATAAAGGTAATTTAATCCTAAAAGGTTAAAAAAAAATTTTCTGAAATCACACTTTCAGATTCATCATGTCAGGGAACACACTTTCAGATTCAGCATGTCTGGGAACAAACTTTCAGGTTCAACACGTTAGAGAACCCTAAATGATAAGTTAACTCTAAAAGGTTAATGAATTTCTCTGAAATTACACTTTCAGATTCAGATTGTCAGGGAACACACTTTCAGGTTTGACATGTAGGACTTTCATGTTCAGCATGTTGGAGAACCCTAAATGCTCATCCCAAGTTAGCCCTAAATGGTAAAAGAATTTCTCTGAAATTACACTTTCAGATCCAGCATGTCAGGGAACACACTTTCAGGTTTAATTAGAGTTTTAGCTTTGAGTCTTAGCTTAGAGTTTTAGTTTAGTTTACTTTTAGTTAAGAGTTTAGAGTTTTTTAGCTTTGAGTCTTAGCTTAGAGTTTTTGTTAGAGTTCTAGTTTAGTATAGTTTTAGTTAAGAGTTTAGAGTTTTTAGCTTAGAGTCTTAGCTTAGAGTCTTAGCTTAGAGTTCTAGTTAGAGTTGAAGTTTAGTTTAGTTATAGTTAAGAGTTTAGAGTTTTAGCTTAGAGTCTTAGCTTAGAGTTTTAGTATGATATTTTACCTTAATACTAACATACTTTTACTGAACAAACAAAAATTTCTCTTAGAAATAATATTTTTCATCACTGATAACACTTTTCTGTTCGAACTAGCAAGTTTTCTAGCAAAGATACCAAATATTTTCATAGAAGTAACATTTTTTGATTGTGATAGCAACTTTTCTGTCAGAAGTAGCAAGTTTTGCTTAACACTAACAAACATTATCATCAATGTAATAATATTTTACCTTAATAATAAAATACTTTTAATGAACACACAGAAATTTCTCTTAGAAATAATATTTTTCGTCAGTGATAACACTTTTTCTGTTAAAACTAGCAAGTTTTCTACCAAAGATATCAAATTTTTTCGTAGACTTACCATTTTTTGATTGTGATAACAACTTTTCTGTCAGAAGTAGCAAGTTTTGCTTAACACTAACAAACATTCTCATCAAAGTAATGATATTTTACCCTAATACTAACATACTTTTACTGAACAAACAGGAATTTCTCTTGGAAATAATATTTTTCCTCACTGATAACACTTTTTCTGTTCGAACTAGCAAGTTTTCTACCAAAGATAACAAATTTTTTCGTAGAAGTAAAATTTTTTGATTGTGATAATAACTTTTCTGTCAGAAGTAGCAAGTTTTGCTTAACACTAACAAACATTCTCATCAAAGTAATGATATTTTACCTTAATACTAACATACTTTTACTGAAAACACAGAAATTTCTCTTAGAAATAATATTTTTCGTCAGTGATAACACTTTTCCGGTTCGAACTAGCAAGTTTTCTAGCAAAGATACCAAATTTTTTCTTAGAAGTAACATTTTTTTATTGTGATAACAACTTTTCTGTCAGAAGTAGCAAGTTTTGCTTAACACTAACAAACATTCTCATCAAAGTAATCATATTTTACCTTAATATTAACATACTTTTAATGAACAAACAAAAATTTCTCTTAGAAATAATATTTTTCATCAGTGATAACACTTTTCTGTTCGAACTAGCAAGTTTTCTACCAAAGATACCAAATATTTTCATAGAAGTAACATTTTATGATTGTGATAACAACTTTTCTGTCAGAAGTAGCAAGTTTTGCTCAACACTAACAAACATTCTCATCAAAGTAATGATATTTTACCTTAATACTAACATACTTTTACTGAAAACACAGAAACTTCTCTTAGAAATAATATTTTTCATCAGTGATAACACTTTTTCTGTTCGAACTAGCAAGTTTTCTACCAAATATACCAAATTTTTTCGTAGACGTACAATTTTTTGATTGTGATAACAACTTTTCTGTCAGAATTAGCAAGTTTTGCTTAACACTAACAAACATTGTCATCAAAGTAATGATATTTTACTATAATACTAACATACTTTTACTGAACAAACAAAAATTTCTCTTGGAAATAACATTTTTCCTCACTGATAACACTTTTTATGTTTGAACTAGCAAGTTTTCTACCAAAGATACCAAATTTTTTCGTAGAAGTAATATTTTTTTATTGTGATAACAACTTTTCTGTCAGAAGTAGCAAGTTTTGCTTAACACTAACAAACCTTCTCATCAAAGTAACAACATTTTACCCTAATACTAACATACTTTTACTGAACAAACAAAAATTTCTCTTAGAAATAATATTTTTCATCACTGATAACACTTTTTCTGTTCGAACTAGCAATTTTTCTAGCAAAGATACCAAATTTTTTCATAGAAGTAACATTTTTTGATTGTGATAACAACTTTTATGTCAGAAGTAGCAAGTTTTTCTCAACACTAACAAAAATTCTCATCAAAGTAACGATATTTTACTTTAATACTAACATACTTTTACTGAACACACACAAATTTTTCTTAGAAATAATATTTTTCGTCAATGATAACACTTTTTCTGTTCGAACTAGCAAGTTTTCTACCAAAGATAACAAATTTTATCGTAGAAGTAACATTTTTTGATTGTGATAACAAATTTTCTGTCAGAAGTAGCAAGTTTTGATTAAAACTAACAATACTTCTCATCAAAGTAATGATATTTTACCCTAATACAAACATACTTTTACTGAACGAACAAAAATTTCTCTTAGAAATAATATTTTTTCGTCAGTGATAACGCTTTTTCTGTTCGAACTAGCAAGTTTTCTACCAAAGATACCAAATTTGTTCTTAGAAGTAACATTTTTGATTCTAATAACAACTTTTCTGTCAGAAGTAGCAAGTTTTTATTAACACTAACAAACATTCTCATCAAAGTAATGATATTTTACCTTAATACTAACATACTTTTACTGAACACACACAAATTTCTCTTAGAAATAATATTTTTCGTCAGTGATAACACTTTTTCTGTTCGAACTAGCAAGTTTTCTATCAAAGATACCAAATTTTTTCTTAGAAGTAACATTTTTTGATTGTGATAACAACTTTTCTGTCAGAAGTAGCAAGTTTTGCTTAACACTAACAAACCTTCTCATCAAAGTAACGACATTTTATCTTAATACTAACATACTTTTAATGAACACGCACACAAAGCTCTCTTAGAAATAATATTTTTCATTTCTATGTCTGAATCTATTTACTTACATGTCTGGGTTGGTGTTTGGTTAGGTTAGGTTAGCTAAGTTAGGTTAGGTTAGCTAGTAAACATTTCTCCATGTTTAAGTTAGGTTAGGTTAGGTTAACGTATCATGAGCGCTCATGATAAGCTAACCTAGCCTAACTAAAGCATGGTACAAAGTCGATATGGGTGGATTTTCCGGCGAGTATGGTTAGGTTAGGTTAGGCTAGATTACGTTAGGTTAGGTTAAGTTAGGTTATGTTAGGTTAGCCTACGTACGCGCGCGTACGTAGGCTAACCTAACCTAACTTAACCTAACCTAACCTAACTTGATCTAGCCTAACCTAACCTAACCATACTCGCCGGAAAATCCACCCATGTCGACTTTGTACCATGCTTTAGTTAGGCTAGGTTAGCTTATCATGAGCGCTCATGATATGTTAACCTAACCTAACCTAACTTAAACATGGAGAAATGTTTACTAGCTAACCTAACCTAACTTAGCTAACCTAAACTAACTTAGCTAACCTAACCTAACCAAACACCAACCCAGACATGTAAGCAAATAGATTCAGACCTAGAAATGAAAAATACTATTTCTAAGAGAGCTTTGTGTGCGTGTTCAGTAAAAGTATGTTAGTACTAAGGTAAAATGTCGTTACTTTGATGAGAAGGTTTGTTAGTGTTAAGCAAAACTTGCTACTTCTGACAGAAAAGTTGTTATCACAATAAAAAAATGTTACTTCTACGAAAAAATTTGGTATTTTTGACAGAAAATTTGCTAGTTCGAACAGAAAAAGTGTTATCACTGATGAAAAATATTATTTCTAAGAGAAATTTGTGTGTGTTCAGTAATAGTATGTCAGTATTAAGGTAAAATATCATTACTTTGATGAGAATGTTTGTTAGTGTTAAGAAAAACTTGCTCCTTCTGACAGAAAAGTTGCTATTAGAATCAAAAATGTTACTTCTAAGAACAAATTTGGTATCTTTGGTTAAAAACTTGCTAGTTCGAATAGAAAAAGTGTTATCACTGACAAAAAATATTATTTCTAAGAGAAATTTTTGTTTGTTCAGTAAAAGTATGTTAGTATTAGGGTAAAATATCATTATTTTGATGAGAAGGATTGTTAGTGTTAAGCAAAACTTGCTACTTCTGACAGAAAAGTTGTTATCACAATCAAAAAATGTTACCTCTACGAAAAAATTTGGTATCTTTGGTAGAAAACTTGCTAGTTCGAACAGAAAAAGTGTTATCATTGACGAAAAATATTATTTCTAAGAGAAATTTGCGTGTGTTCAGTAAAAGTATGTTAGCATTAAAGTAAAATATCATTACTTTGATAAGAATGTTTGTTAGTGTTAAGAAAAACTTGCTAATTCTGACAGAAAAGTTGTTATCACAATCAAAAAATGTTACTTCAATCAAACAATTTGGTATCTTTGCTAGAAAAATTGCTAGTTCGAACAGAAAAAGTGTTCTCAGTGACGAAAAATATTATTTCTAAGAGAAATTTTTGTTTGTTCAGTAAAAGTATGTTAGTATTAGGGTAAAATATCATTACTTTGATGAGAAGGTTTGTTAGTGTTAAGCAAAACTTGCTACTTCTGACAGAAAAGTTGGTATCACAATCAAAAAATGTTACTTCTATGAAAAAATTTGGTATCTTTGCTAGAAAACTTGCTAGTTCGAACCGAAAAAGTGTTATCACTGACGAAAAATATTATTTCTAAGAGCAATTTCTAGGTTTTCAGTAAAATATGTTAGTATTAAGGTAAAATATCATTACTTTGATGAGAATATTTGTTAGTGTTAAGCAAAACTTGCTACTTCTGACAGAAAAGTTGTTATCACAATCAAAAAATTTTACTTCTACGAAAAAATTTGGTATCTTTGGTAGAAAACTTGCTAGTTCGAACAGAAAAAGTGTTATCAGTGAGGAAAAATATTATTTCCAAGAGAAATTTTTGTTTGTTCAGTAAAAGTATGTTAGTATTAGAGTAAAATATCATTACTTTGATGACAATGTTTGTTAGTGTTAAGCAAAACTTGCTACTTCTGACAGAAAAGTTGTTATCACAATCAAAAAATGGTACGTCTACGA
This sequence comes from Artemia sp. Qi Xiang Cuo, assembly GCF_049724085.1. Taxonomy (NCBI): domain Eukaryota; kingdom Metazoa; phylum Arthropoda; class Branchiopoda; order Anostraca; family Artemiidae; genus Artemia; species Artemia sp. Qi Xiang Cuo. The sequence continues at coordinate 12,798,087 of NC_142798.1, read as the reverse complement.
AAAAATTTGGTATCTTTGGTAGAAAACTTGCTAGTTAGAACAGAAAAAGTGTTATCACTGACGAAAAATATTATTTCTAAGAGAAATTTCTGTGTGTTCAGTAAAATTATGTTAGTATTAAGGTAAAACATCATTACTTTGATGAGAATGTTTGTTAGTGTTAAGCAAAACTTGCTACTTCTGACAGAAAAGTTGTTATCACAATCATAAAATGTTACTTCTATGAAAATATTTGGTATCTTTGGTAGAAAACTTGCTAGTTCGAACAGAAAAGTGTTATCAGTGATGAAAAATATTATTTTTAAGAGAAATTTTTGTTTGTTCAGTAAAAGTATGTTAGTATTAAGGTAAAATATCATACTAAAACTCTAAGCTAAGACTCTAAGCTAAAAACTCTAAACTCTTAATTAAAACTAAACTAGAATTGAACTCTAACAAAAACCCTAAACTAAAACTCTAAGCTAAGACTCTAAGCTAAAACTCTGAACTATTAACTGATACTAACCTAAACTTCAACTCTAACTAGAACTCTAAGCTAAGACTCTAAGCTAAGACTCTAAGCTAAAAACTCTAAACTCTTAACTAAAACTATACTAAACTAGAACTCTAACAAAAACTCTAAGCTAAGACTCAAAGCTAAAACTCTAATCAAACCTGAAAGTGTGTTCCCATGACCTACTGGATCCGAAAGTGTAATTTCATAGAAATTCATTTACCTTTTAGGGCTAACTTGGGATGAGCATTTAGGGTTCTCAAACATGATGAACTTGAAAGTCCTACATGTCGAACCTGAAAGTGTGTTCCCTGACATGCTGGATCTGAAAGTGTAATTTCAGAGAAATTCTTTAATCTTTTAGAGTTAACTTATCATTTAGGGTTCTCTAACGTGTTGAACCTGAAAGTGTGTTCCCAGACATGCTGAATCTGAAAGTGTGTTCCCTGACATGATGAATCTGAAAGTGTGATTTCAGAAAAATTTTTTTTAACCTTTTAGGATTAACTTACCTTTATAGTGGTGAGTATTTAGGGTTCTCCAACATGCTGAAGTTGAAAGTGCCTTCCCTGTCATGTTGAACCTGAAAGTATAATTTTCATGGCGATGAAGTATTCTAAAGAATAAAAACGGCTGAGGCTTAAGATATTTATTGCCTAAACATATTTAAAAACATTTGAAAAAATACATAATGACATATTTAAAAAAAAATACATAATGACATATTTAAAAAAGGGCTTAATCCATTTGATATGAGGAAGAGCAAGTTTAGGTCTTTGGATATCTGATGCATTTTTCCTTGTCAGGCATCTTTTCCGGTATCCATTGAGCGAAATATCGAACTTCATCTTCTGGGTCATGTACTGAATACAGGTATTTTTCACATTTGAAGTCTTCTAAATTGAATAATGCTATGTTTTTATCACATTTTTCTAGTAATAGTTTATCAGTTGGCACGTTTCCCTTAACATAAACAGCTTACACACCGAAAAAACTGCATATTTCCTGAATTTCCTCTTTTACATGTTTTATTTCATAGCCATTTTCATTATGTGGTCGTATGGTTTTAGCGTAAAAGCCATTTCGATTTATAAAATTTAGTGTTGGACTCCATCTGTTTTTCTCGTACTTATACATGTTGTATCTAATGTTCCATTTATAGCTATGAATTTCACCTCGTTGATTGTCTAGGAGTAAGAAAGCTGCTTCGAAAATAATGCCAGTTGAGGAATATTTCAGACCAATATATTCTGTGTCAATCACACCAAACATTATTATATCTGACAAAAAAAGTGCTTAAATTAGATAAATATGTAATGTTTCTGGAACTCTAACGAATACAGCTCACTTTCATAGAATAAACTGAGAAGGAGGGAGTGTGTTCGAAGATCCCAACTTGAAAACTGTGAAAATGATGGGCAAATAAGTAACGTTTTACATTTCAGCACCCGCCCCTCTGAGTAAATATTTGGAGGGGTCAATTTTCTGAGGAATAACTCAAAGCATTGTTATACGAACATTCAGTTTGAATACGTAAAAATAGATTGAAGCAGGGTGTAGTAGCTTCTATTACATTTAGAAGGGCCATGGATCAATCACCTTGTGGAAATTTGCCGTATGTAAAGAGAAATCTTTGTCGAAAGCAACCTAAACTCTGAAAATCATGGTTTGATTATAATAAATTCAACTTTTCTCAGAAATAACTCAAAGCATTATTATATGAACGTTCAGTTTTTTATTCAAGCGCAAGGCAGATCAATAAAGAATATATCTTACTGCCTTTTTATTCAAATGTTATAGCTAAAATCACTAAAATTTCGAAGAGAAATGGTTAGACACTGAAGTAAGAAACAATTATCTTTTCATTTCTATTTTGTCACTATTAAAAGTGCTAACCTCCTCCCCCAACAAAAATCCTGGATTCACGCTCCCCTCCTGGAAATATAAGGGAAACTTTATCGAAAGAAAGCATGAAATAATCCCGTTTCACTCTTACATAGAATTCCAATGCCCTAAATATCTATCGCTTTTTTCCGACAAAATTAGCGGTCCGATATTTTCAGACAAACACAGAATTACGTAAAAGCACTAAAACCTAGATTGCCTAAAACCAGCTAATGTATACAAACAGGAAAAGGGTGACAGCTAATTTTAGGCCTCGCGCTAGAGTATTGTGTCAAACCAGAGCGGCATTTTCTTTAAAAATTGACAGAAGTCAGTAGACACTTTAAATCAAATAAGAGAAAAATTAAAATTTAACGAAAAGATAAGTATTTCTTTTTGCGAGACCTTGGTTTGTAAAAAAATGGAGGAGGGGTCTAGGTTTTTAGGATGAAAATAATATATTTTATTTTTTCTATCAGGTATCAAGATTGTATAGTGATGTTTGTACTAGAGTGGGGGGGGGAGGATTTACTTGAATATACTGGAGGGTGACCAAGGAAAATAATTTTATTTGAAAATAAAAAATGTACTTACATTGCAAATTGAAGTTGACATGGCTTCTAATTCATCAAATTTATCCATTGTTGTTTGCACTGTGTCACAATAGTTTCTGTTAATTTAATCACAATGCATGTCCGTTATATACGAAATCTCAAGGTCAAATTGTTATGTAAGCAAGCCCTCTGATTGGCTGAAAAGTAAACACGTGATCTAACTGTTTTCTAATTCTGGAAACTCTTAACATTCGCTGAGAGCGTGCCCAAAACAACAACAACAACAAATGCTGTTTCCTATTTCTGGACACCTTGACATTCACGATAGATTACACAATCAAGTTCTTGTAAATTCACTTCCCCCTCGTGTCCTAGATCAATAACATTGTTCCCGTTAGAATTCAATGCGCATGTGCAACCTTTGCCCCGGAGTTATTACACCTAGACGAACAACAAAAAAATCGACCTTGAAAAGAGGTCATTGACACACTTTGAATACGCAATCAATTTCTCAGAAATCCATCTCACCTAGGGACTCTATTCCCATATTTGGTGTTAAAAAAAGTTGTAGGTGGCAGCAGGGATGAGTCGTGGGACCTCATGATGGGGTTCTACTCACCTCCACGAAGAAATACCCTCCCCACTGAAATCCTCAAGATAATTTAATCCCGGTGAAAATTATGTATAGGAATTCTTGCAATTTCCCCAAGTTTTTAATTTTCCCTGACAAGTTCACCCCTGGAATCTTCCCTCCCCATGGAAAATCCCCGTGTAAAAACCCAAAGCATAAAATTCGTCCCCCTCCCACCCTAAAATGTAAGCATTCTTTCCAATAACAAATACTATGCGTAAACAAGGTGGGGGAGGGGGCTTAGATGCCCTTCAATTTTTTGGCCACTTAAAAAACGCACTAGAACTTTTAATTTCCATTCAAATGAGCCCTCTCACGATATTCTAGGACCGCTGGGTCGATACGATCATCCCTGGAAAAAAACAAAACAAAAAAAACGAACAAATCAGCACGCATCCGTGATCTTTCTTCTGGCAAAAAATACAAAATTCCACATTTTTGCAAATAGGAGCTTACAACCTCTACAGAAGGGTTTTCTGATACGCTGAGTCTGATTTTGTGATTCTCATTAAGATACTATTACTTTTAAGGGGCGATTCCTCCTTTTTTTGATAATCAGGAAAATTTTCTCAGGCTCGTAGTCGTTAATGAGTAAGGCTAAAATTAATGAAACTTTATATTTAAAAGCAGCATAATAACCCAATTCTTTTCATAAGACTATTGGTATCAAAATTCCGTAAGTATCGGTTACTATTGAGCCGCGTCGTGCCTTACTTACAGTTTGTTACCACGAACTGTTCGAGTTTATGATAAGTGCCAGTCTTGTGCTTGGCTAGAAGAGCAAAGGAAGCAGCTGCCTACTCAGGTACAAAAAAAGTTTATTTTGACATAAATAAGTTTTCACTGCAGTAAAAACTATTTTAAAAGTTTTCGAAAAGGAGGTTTGCTTTTGTATTATCTTGTTTTTCCTAGCAAAAGTGCTGGCTGTTCACCTACGCTTCACTAATACCCTGACTACTTCTACGGTGCATCTGCAAAACCTTTTCAATTCTTTGGCTCTTAATTCTAGATCGGATATTCCATTATAAGCAAAAGAATTCACATACCCGTCAGTGCAATGAGCAGCGGTCAAAACAGTGTCCGCATCCAAGATAGAGCCTCCACAGAAGTGAGATCTTCCAAAGAAACCTTCTGCCTGGAGGGATACTTGCCAGGGGACGTCTCCCTTGTTGACTGGATCACCACCAACAATTTTTGACTCTGGTACAAGGTTCACTCCACGACGAAGCATGTAGCTAAGGGGTAGGCGTGGGAGAACATAGTTCTCACCTGTAAGGCAAGAATGATAATTTATTAGACATCATTTGATGCTGATAAAAACAATTCTTCGGTTCGGAATATAAAATTTTAGGAAAACAAATCTTTATGACAGTGAGGTTTTCTATAACCTTGACTAGTTAGAAATCTAGAAGTGTGTTTCTCAACTGTCCAATTCGGTCACTTCTGTAGATTATATGGTGTTGAACGAGATATTTGTAAACCGGGATTTGAAATTCACACATTTTGCCATAAACCCTGCCAAATATCTGTTCAGTCTATTTTCACGTATCCTTTTCTTTATTTATTCATTTTATGTGTGTCATTTGTTTCTCCTGTTTCACAATATGTTTTTCGCTCTTTTCTTTGTCAAGGAAATGATAATAGACTGCAACTTTCTATATATGTTTGTGATGTTTTAAGGACACAAAACTTGCCTTCCTTTGAAGGCCTATTGGTGGCTGATACCAGGCCTAAAATGTAGAATATATTTTAAATTTTTTCTACTCTCTTTTATAGTTTAGTTTATGCAACATACAACCTTTTGAATTAATACAATCATTGAGTGGAATGCCAAGGTTGTAGGGAATCAAACAAACAAATACAACAACCGCCAATACAACCTTGTTTATTCTGAAAGAACTGACTGAGACAATAGTAAATAATAGTAAATAGTAAATAACCCATAGTAAATAAAATAGTAAATAACCTAAGATAACCAGTAAATAAGAGCTATAACGATAACCAGAGTTAATAAGTGATCGAAATTTGAAGATTTTAAATGAAATCCCAGTACTCAGCCTTCTACTAACCTGGAAAAAAAAAAAAAAACAATGAAAATAATCCATTATTTTTCATTCATTATCACCCCCAAAAGAGCAAAGCTCAGCAGTGTTGAGGAAAAAGATACTCTAGATTTGTTTTGAACTTTAATTACTACTGTGAAAATGCCTTACACTTTTCAAACAGTTCGTGGTAGCGTGTTGCAAGAAAAGAGTAGCTTGTGATAACAGTAAAAGAAACACTGACAAATGGAACTTTTTGTAACTAAATGAAAAACATCAAGCATGGTCCCAGCAAGGTAATTCAAAATATGTAAGGTCTATCAAAGCTAAAATAAATCAAGCAAAACTATTCGCCTTAGAAAATTTGCCCGATTTAAAAAAAGGGGGAAAACGCCCAAGAGGGAAGAGATTTTGATGATAACTATATAAATTGTTGTTTTTTTTTATTGCTAGGAGTAATTGGAATAGAAAACATAAATTAAAAATCAAATGAAAATAACAAAAGTATCATTTTAAAGGAAAGTGGCATATTCTTCCATCTTCTAGTGCAAAACAATAAAATGACTCGAAAAGGGCTAAAAAGCAATCGGGTAAATTTTCTTACGTGGATTTATAACTATTGAAAAGTTTGAAACGTAGCTTCCCGGTCTGGAAAGCAAAACTCCGTGCTCCGTTGTCTTAGTTCTTGAAATGTTTTCGTTTCTAAGAAAATAAACGGTTAAAACAAAACAAGATAAAACTGACATTTATTTTTAAACTTAATTGAACTTGATTAATCCATTTGAGGCTTCATAAAAATGTGTATAGTTCTATTTCTCAATAGCTGATGAATCAGCTATTGAGAACTAGGGATAGTGGATTTTCTGTGGGCGAGGGGAAGGGATGCCTGAAATCTCAAAATTGCAGCTTCAAAATCGTAGTATTTTAACTCTCAAAAAGTTTGAAAATAAAAATAAATTTCAAGGGAGGAGAAAAGTTCCTCCTGAATCTTTTTTCATTCTGGATAGTTTTAAAAAGGCGAGGTAAATTAATTTTTTTGTTTTATATGAAGAAGTAATGAGTAATAAGTAATGAATTACTTTTTGTTTTGTTTTATATGTATGAGTAATGAGTAATAAGTAATGAATGAGTAATGAGTAATGATCAACATAAAGGCTTATAACTAACATAGACTAATCTGCGGATATGAGGCTTTTTCCCCACTCATTCCGCCACTTTTTATGCTGAAGTTTTACTTCTTTCCTCGATGTTTTCAGAACAAATGCTCCAACGTAAGGGAATAAAAAAGAGATAAAAGTGTTTTTTTTATAATGATTCGAGGATAGATAGGCCAACTTTTGCACATTTACCCTAAACATAAATTTTGGGTTAAAACGTTGTGAGTATAGCGAAGCATTCCTAATTACCAACTTTTTAAAAACGCTTTAACTAAAACTTAAAAAGAACTAAAATTATATAAAAAATAAAACTCTATCTTGGACAATAAAGAGGGAGGGGATGAGGGAGCACTTCTTCTTATATAGCCTAAAGGTTAATTTCTCTTCGTTTTAAGTTTGAGTATTGCATTTGAGTATTTACTTGCTTTCGAGTATTTACGTATTTGCCCTAAAAATTAAGTTTTTGGCTATAAGGTAATTAGTAAGTTAAATATATTTAATTACTAATTGGTAATTTGATGAGCGCAAGAATTTGGAAAAAGCAGAAACAAAATTTTAGCTTGAACAGTGGAATGGGGCTGAGGGGCAAACTTCTTTGATATAAAGGATAATCCTCTCTTCATTTTAAGTTCAAGCATTTCTCTTTGCTTTTCATTGGATCTTTTCTTTTTTATCTAAAATACTTCATGTTCTTTTACCTCTTTTACATGTTTTTCTATTCTAATTGAAATTCATTACTCTTACTTGCAGTATATTCGACACAACTCAGTGTTTCAAAAATTTGGAAAGGACAGAAATCCGTGTATATTATATAATCCTGGATTAAAACTAGATAGATTTGATAAAGAGAAAATCTAAGCTTGTCGACAAAAATCAACATTAACATCTGGTAATTTATAGGCAATTTATCTGGTAATCTGGTAATTAACATATTATTTATTTTTTTATAGTTTGATCGTTTTAGGTGCTACACCAAAGTGGTTAGGTAGCACTCCTAACACCAAGTAGCTCAGTAGGTAGATAACCAGGCCCGATCTAATTTTGGGGTCACAGGCTCTAGCTATGCTTTGTTTTAACCTTTTGCTAGAACCATGGATTGATCTGTATAGACACTGTAGACCCTAGGCTCCATCTGTGCTGCCACAGAACCTAGAAATTGATGAATTAGTGTCTCCAAACTATCAAACAAGAAGAAGAAGAACATTGTTTTAGTTCCTATTAAAACACACTCTACTATTTTAGTTTGGTCTTACAAAATTATTGGAGAAAACAAGTTTTTTTTCTTAGGAATCACTTTTGGAAAGTTGTTTCGTTACAAAATTCAAATATCGAAATATAAAAATGTTATGTTTTTACAGAAATTCATAGAAACTAACTCTTTTTCCCCATTTTAGATATATTTTATGCTTGTGCTGTTGCTGAAAGTATTCTAATCCCATAAAAATGTTGGCTTACCAAGCTTACCAACAGCTGCTGCCAGGCAGAGAAGTGTCGCAATAAAAACTTTCATGGTAATAATTGAATTGCTTCCAGTTCCATTACGATTTATACTTAGGCCTAAATATTATTATCGCTGATAAAATTATTAATCTTTGGATATAATATGTAAACGGAACTTTGTCAAGATGTTTTTTTTATTTATCTCTCTGTCAATAAAAATCGGGAATTCACTTTAAATAAACATGACTTAACGATAATTGATAAAAAAAAAAAACAGCATTAATGGTTATCAACAATACAAAACTAGATTGATTACGCATTTACTTTTTAAATTTGATTATTTGATGGCTCAGAGCCGGATAACTTTTTTTTGTAAATATTGTGTTGACTTAAGGAATCTTGTTGTGTAGTTGTTTGTGCGTACTAATTAATTGGTCAATTATTTATAGTTTCAGGGGTTCCCAATCTTGTAGATACGTCTTAAAGTACCTTATCTTAAATATATATCTGTTCGTGGCAATCACTAGTGTTTTCAAACAACTTTAATTGCACGAGTCAGGTTTTTGTTGAAAAACTTGTAAGAACGTATGCGTGCTTATAATAAGCTATTTTTTTTTATTTTAGAAAAGGCAAGACTGTCTTTACCTATAATAATAAAAAAGAGACGTTAAAAGAAGTTAATTTGTTAGATTATCCATTTTTTTGAGGTGAGTAATGGAACTTAAATATGATAGCGCCAAAAAAAAAACTCAAAAATCAATGTTAACCTAGGGAAATTTCTAATAAATTTCTAGTTCAATTTTAGTTATGCTAAAATTGCATACCTAAAATTGCATACAAGCGATGACCTTGGACAAACCGTCTAGCAATACTGGGCTATTACTTTCTTTGCTTCTTCTTATCCCTTTTATTTAACAATGCAGTGGATATTACAATTTTACGGAATTAAGTACTGAAATTTAAATATGGTGGTGAACAACAAAAAAAAAACGCTTAAAATCAGCGTTTATCTTTAAATATTAACGTTTTTTGCTAATAAAGTTAATCCCTTAAAAATACCCTCTACCAATATTTGCTTGTCGATTTCTATTCTTCTTCTTATCATTTTTTGCAATGCAATAGATAGTTTAATTCTATGAAACTGGGCACTGAAACTCAAATATGCCAGCACCTAAAAACCCTCAAAATCAGTGTTAGCTTTTAGATTCTAGCACCATTGGTGGATCCAGGGGAGGGGTGAGGGTGGTTCCCCCCCCCCTAACGTAGTCTAAAGTAGTGTAGTTTACTTAAATAACGCAAATTTGCGTTAACTAAACTTGCTCCTAACGCAAGTTTATCGGATCAACCCATTCCCCCCCCCCTAAGAAAATGATGGATCCGCCCCTGTCTAGTATTGATTTTGATTAAAATCAAAATCAGTGTTAAAAAAAAAAATACTACTACTTTTAACAACTCACAGCAGCAACAAGCCGCTTGAGGCCAACACAGCTACGCATGCTCCTCCTCCACCCAAATCCATTCAAAGCCTCCCTTTTTACACCCGCCCACGTAGTTCCCATTTCCTTTAAATCTTTCTTTATGACGTCCTCCCACCCCTGACGGGGACGACCTGCTTTCCGCTTAACCCTAGATGTTGGCCGAAAATAACAATCTTCCGTAATATGTTATTTGTTTTCTGCAAAGCGTTTCCATGCCAATTCAATTTTTCTTTGGCTATAGCCTAACAGAATGGACTTGAACCGCACTTGTCGCATAGCAGTCTGTTTGGCATGCATACTCTCAGTTGTGAATCCAAAGCAACCCCAAACTGCTTTCTCTGGACAATATCTAGCAAATCTCAATCCGCATTTCTTAACGCCTATGCTTCAAAGTGATATTTGACTATTGTCATCACTGTAGCGTCTAAGATTCTAATCTTAGTTTGCAGACTTATCTTCCTATTTTTCCAGACTTTTTTTTAACTGTGAAAAAACACCCTGAGTCTTGGCTATTCTATATTTAACATCTTCACTGCTCCCACCATCTTTACTAATAATACTACCAAGGTAAGTGACGCTGCCCACCTGATCAATCTTTTCATTACATAACATCACATTTTCATCTTCACTTATTCCTAGCCTTAGTGACTTAGTCTTCCTAACAATAATTTTCAAACCTATTCTAGCACCCTGAAGTCGCAAAACCTCTAAAATTTCATTCATTTTTGTTCATACTTTCATCTAGAATGCTTAAATCATCAGCATAATCCAAGTCCAGAAGACATTTTCCTCCCCATTTGATTCCGTGGTCTCCCATTGCCTTTCCAGTGTTCCTTAAAACAAAGTCCATCAAAATAATCCATACAAAGGGGGATTTCCTACCTTAACCGCAGCAGTGTTATTCTCGTACATAGCACTAATCACTTTAATGTATTTGTTTGGTATACCATACAAGGATAAAACCTTTACTAAAGCTCTTCTATCAACACAATTGAACGCTTGTTCATAATCTATAAAAATGAGGACCAAAGGTGTTTGTAAACTCAGGCACTTCTCAATTATTAGCCTAAGAGTGAAAATTTGGTCAACGCATCCTCTACCTTTTCTAAAACCGCACTGTTCTTCTTAAAAACTTTATCTGCAGCATATCTCAGTCTAAAATGTATCATATTACTAAGTAATTTACTACCTACAGAGACCAGACTAATGCCTCGATACTTACCACGCTCGCTTTCATCTCCTTTCTTATGAAGCGGTTTAATTAAGGTTTTCCTAAAATCGTTAGGTACTTCCCCTTTTTCAAAAATCATATTCATAATCTTCAGTAACTTATTTCTAACCTCAGAGCCACCATGTTTAAGAAACTCATTTACCACCATCTCAGCACCTGGAGCCTTATTATTCTTTAATCCTTTTAGTACTGTTGCGAATTCCTCCTCACAAAACAAATCTTCCTTCACATCCAAGGTATCACAAACTTTTTCATTTTCCTCTATATTTTTTCCTGCAACTCTCTCTCGGTTAAGCGAATTCTCAAAATGATCGGCACATCTCTCTTTGATTTTTTCCTTATCACTAATTATAACCCAATTCCTGTCTTTAACTGGGCCAAGTCTCGGTTGACGATTCCCTCTCGATTTGTTAACTTGCCAATATTTTACAATATTTTGAACAATATTTTACTATTATGTCATGTAGCTGCATCTTCCCGATCCTCGGCAATTTTATCCGTGGCCTCCACTTCACACCTCTTTAGTTCATATTTTAATGCTTTTTCCACTTTCTTTACATTTCTTTTGTTTTCATAAGATATATCACTGAGATAATTCTTGTACAATTCCTTTCTCCTTTCTATGAAACATAAAGCTTTATCACTAATATTCTTAGCTGCAGTTCTAGCTTTCTTCCCTAATACACCTTCAGCAACTTCACAAATTATTTTTCTAAAATGATTCCAACCATCTTCCACATTATCAAATTTTAAACTCTCAAGTTTAGTATTCAACTGTTCCTGGAAAGTTTTCCTCAAATTTTCATCCTGGAGTCTACCAACATCATAATGTCCCGGGAGGTAGTCAACCTTCCGATATTTCAGCTTTAAATTAACCGTTGACACTACTAGATGGTGATCTTTACTTTTAACATCAATAACAGCACTCCTATATACCCTAGTATCTTGTATTAATCCTGCCAGTCTTCGGTTTACAATAACGTAATCAATACGGTTTGCTGTCTTACCATCAAGTGAATACCATGTTTACTTATGAGCCATTTTATGACCAAACACCGTATTGGTTATAACTAGATTGTTATACCTACAAAATTGCAAAAGTCTGTATCCATTACTGTTTTCTTTCCTACACCAAATTTAACTAGGCTAGGATACCATCTATCCCTATTTCTACTAACCTGGGCGTTAAAATCTCCCAGTAATAACATCATATTTTTATCTGGGACCCTGTCTATTTGCTCCTGTAACTGTAAGTGAAATTCATCTGAGTCACTAGTATCTCCGTCAGTCGGTTCAACAGGGGCGTATACTACTATAACTGATACCCTGAACTTTCTAGTCATAATATGAGCAATTAGTATTCTATTATTATTACCTTCCCAGCCTAAACAAGATTAAGCAGCTTCCTTATTCATCATGAGCCCTACTCCCTGTCTATGTACCCCATCCTTTCTGCCTGAGTAAATAAATTTTATATCAACTAATTTCATGCTTCCTACCCTTGGGATATGAGTTTCTGAAATTCCTGATATATCCAGTTCGAACCGTCTGAATTCGTCAGTAAAAATGTCGATACGATAGTCATTTTTTAATGTCGTAATATTCCAAGTTCCAATTTTCATGTTCTTTAAATCATTCAATTTATTTTCGCCTCAGGAAAAGCAATGATCCCGGATACCAGTGCAGGACGGGGATCACATATCTTCTCAAGTCTACACCAAAGTGCTTAAGCCAGCTTTGAACTGGACAGCAAGAAGTCCCTGGGACCTCCATGAATAGAGGCTTTGTGCAATCCTAGGCCCATCTTGGTCACAACATGGTTTTCAGCATTTGGCAATGCTCTTCTATCAACAAGAGTCGAAATCTGGCACAGACAGTCTCAAGCCTATTACCTCCGACTCATTATATATTCATGCCTACAAATATTCTGCTACTACGGGGAGGCAACCCATAATAGATAAATTAGCTAGAAAGAGGTTTTTCAGCCCAAAGACGCCCATCAAAACATACCAAGCCCATAAAAATTGTCCATTAGTCAGAATCCCGTACGAATGCTGTTTCGTTTACTAGGCTATAATTTCCACGAGGGGCGCCACTCCTCAAGTGGGAATAGAGTTGACCGCAAGGTCCCCAGTCTTGCAGGTACCCCTAAAAGGTCGAGCAAGCCCTTTGCAGAGGCCGTTGTCCATAGATCTGGATCTTACGTCCTGCCGCAGTTGATCCTCCCGCGATGGTGTTCTGCATCACCATGCAATTTAACCCATTACTGGGAGAAGGTTTTAACTCATAGGACTTGTGGACAAACCAGTGGGCCCTTTTGAGTGTACATTTGAGGGGCATTCTTCCTCCTCCGCCTGCATTTGTGACCCGGGGCGAAGGTGCCCCAGTTTCTATTATGGACCCCCAGGGACAAGATCCCCCCTTGGTCCGTGCCTCCTATGGAGGTACCCTACATATGTGTAGAGCGTCCCCCTATCGCCACCTGGGGACACGCTGAATGGCCTGGGGAAGGCCAGGAACATAAAAATGAAATTAATTAAAAATATTATGTTTCCTTTAAACATGGAAAATGGTAGTCTTCTGTATGACTTTTTAAACATCAAATTCTTATAGGGAAGTATGAACAAAAATATACAGAAGACTTTTTGGTTTTCTTATTGTAATAAAAATTCATATTCGTAAAGTTCAGGATTTGTAAAATGTTTTTCAAACCCTTGCTTTTCAAACCCTGACCCTTGCTTTAACCCTTGCTTTTAAACCCTTCCTCAAACCAAATGCTTTTCAAGGTCCTATAATGACAAATAACTTCCTTATGAGGGTATACAATTTATTCTCTTGTCTCTAATCCATGTCTGAGGGGACATACTTGATTTTCATGACTTTTATCCATATAATTTATCATGACTTTTATCCATATAATATTCGGCTATTCGTATCATTTAAATTTAAGTTCCCAACTCAATCTTATTGAATTAGGGACTGACACTTAAACATGGAAGCAAAAATAAACGCACAATCAAGGTTAATCTAGAAGTATTAATGTTTTTAGCTAATAATATTAATCGTTTAAACATACCACCTGCATATATTGGGCGGCCGATCTCTTTGGGCGGCTTCTTCTTGCTGTTTTATTTTGGAATGTAATGGATACTTGAATTATACGGAGTCTCCCCATGGATTAATGCCTCGATGTTACATAGCGAATAATCATAGGATGTGCAATCGCGCTGCCTAAGTAAAGAACGATGTTGCCACGAAATATTTCTTTTTTTTTTTAGACCAGGGCACTTCGTATCGAGGGAGTTGTCGTAGAAACTTCGAAAAGAGCTCATTCGATTGGAAATTGGAGTGGCCTGTGCCCATTTTAATAGTCAAAAGTCATTGGAAGGCAACTGACACCCCTTCCATGCCCACCATTTCCCCAAACACATCCAATCAAAATTTTAAGATAGCCATTTTGTTCAGCGTAGCTGATTTCCGGATAGAAGTTATGTTTTTGAGGAGGACACTCCCCCACAGCCCTCAGGGAAAGGGTCGTAAGTTATACCCTGGGGGCATATACGGTTTTTATAAAAAGTGCTGTCGTAAAAACTTCAAAAAAAGGCTCGTTTGACTGGGAATTCAAAGAGCTAGTGCCCTTTTTAATAGTCGAAAGTGATTGGAAAGCAACTAACCCCCTCTGACGCCCACCTATTCCCCAAACACATCCAATCAAAATTTTGAGATGGTTATTTTGTTAAACGTAGTTGAAAATTCCGGAAACTAGGTTTTTGAGGATGAAACTCCCCCCACAGCCCTCAGGGTAAGTGTTGTAATTTATGCCCTGGTGGCATATAAGGTTTTTATTGAAAGCTTTGTCGTAGAAACTTGAAAAAGGGCTCATTCAATTCAAAGAGATAGTGCCCTTTATAATAGTCAAAGATGGTTTGAGGGCAACTAACCCCCCTCCCACCACCACCTTTTCCCCAAACACATCCAATCAAAATTTTTAGATAGCCATTTTGTTCAACGTAGTTAAAAGTTTTAGAAATTAGGTCTTCGCGAATGATAACCCTCTCAGGGTTATAAGTTATGCCCTGAGGGTGTATAAGGTTTTATAAATAGTGATGTTGTAGAAACTTCAAAAAAGGCTCATTCGCTTGGAAATTAGAAGGGCTTGTGCCCTCTTGAATAATCAAAACTGGTTCGAGGGTAACTAACAACCATCTCACACCAACCATTTCCCCAAACACATCCAATCAAAATTTTCAGATAGCCATTTTGTTTCGCGTAGTTAAAAAGTCCGAAAATTATGTTTTGAGGATGACACTCCCACACAGCCCTCAGAGCAAGGGTTGTGAGTTATGCCCTGCGGGTATATAATTCCCAATAAGGCATCTCAGCAGTATTCCGAGAACGACTGAGGGTATTATGTTCAAACTTTCGGGGCTTTTTCAGCTCTTAAAATTTAACCAAATAAAAATAGCCTAAGTGTATCCAAGCTATCAAAGAAAGTAAACAGATTTGTTTGCGAATGGTATCAAGTTTTCTATTTCAGGCCAACTAGAGGAGGTATGAAACTAAATTAAAAACTACTATTTGTGTCCAGATTTTTAAAAGGGTGTATGTTGTTAAAAACTGCTGAAAAGTTTTCTCCAGCATACAAATAGCAGGCCGAACTGTAAAGTCTTAATAAAACTAAAAAGATTTAAGGTTTTATTTTCTTTTTCCCTGAAAAGACCATGTCAATATAAAACGAACAGAAATTAATTAAAAAAATCTTTGTCCACAAAAAATAAAATAATCTACCAAGCGCGAAACTACTACAAATCAGCATCTATAAATAAATGAAACCCAAAACGGACAGAAATTACAATAAATAACCGAGTCAAACTCAAAACGAGCAGAAATTAATATGAGTAGGGCTCAAAACCCCTATGCCTTCCCAAGGCCAGAACATAATCTGCACTTTACTGAAAAAAATACAAATGAATGTGCATTGTCAGTTTAATATATATATATATATATATATATATATATATATATATATATATATATATATATATATATATATATATATATATATATATATATATATATATATATATATATATATATATATATATATATATATATATATATTTACTGATATTTATTAATCAAAATGTTAATATTAAGTGATTTATTAAAGTTATAAAAGTAAAAAGATTTATATTTTTTCCGTAAAGGGCAAATTATGTTCTGGCCTTGGGAAGGCATTGGGGTTTGAGCCTTACTCATGTTAATTTCTGTTCGTTTTGGGTTCCATTTTTTTATCGTTACTGATTTGTGGTAGGTTCACGCATAGTAGATTATTTGATTTTATTTTTGCTGATTTTTGGTTTAGTGGAATTCTTTACTTTTCTTTGAAAAACTTATTTTGTGGAAAAAGTTTTTTTTAATTAATCATTGCAAATAGAACGGAGCTACTAGGAACTAGTTCGCATGTTGGTATTGAACTGGAGTAAGGTTAACTAAAACGAAAATCGCTTTAGGATTTTAACATTGATTGGACTCTCTTTTTTTGGAGACGAACTTGACATTTAGTATTATTATTTTACAACTTAAATCGGTTAGAATTGAAGAAGAAGTTAAGATGCTGGCCTGTCTTATGGTACAAATCCTATTATGGTACAAATTTTGCAATTGGAGGGAGGATGCTCAACGATTATTTATCTTCCTCGCGTAAAAATCACATACAGTAGAGTAACTTTAGGGAGGGGAAGAACTGAAAATTTTCCAAACTGTGCTAAGAATATAAGATATAAGCACTATAAAAATATTGAAATTTTAGTCTGGAATGAGTCAAAGCAGATATAATTTTGATTCCATTCTCTACAATCTTGGTGACGTTTCTTGAAGTCTTGATCACAATTTCAATATTTTTAGTGCTATTTTTGTGATCCTCGGCACATCTTTTCTTCAGACTTTTCGACAAATGGAATCAATCCCAACCATTGGCAGGCAAAGATTCAATGACAAAAGTAGCAATCTTGGTTAAATTTCATAAATTTTCGGTGATATTTTATGCATGAAATTCTCTCTTTTGTCAAATCTTAACCAAAAAGAACGGTTATATGCTAATTTTCTTACCACTAGAGGATTTCTTAATGTTTACAACAAAGTACAAAGTAACATTATTTGAAAATTTGTTATAAATCTAATATTTATTATTCCCCTTCTGTTCTTATTAATGACAGTATTTGCGAGCGCATGTATCTTAGTTCTAAGACCAAGATTCCTAAAATAAATCATTATTCAGAAATATTAACCAAGCAGAATCAAACAATACAAAAGGGGTGGGGTCAACAATTGTTTTTTAAGTTTACTCAAAGTTCTAAATGTACTTGACAGTTTTTTTTGAAAAATCCCAAGATTTTGAGATAAAGCTCAAATTCCTTATGATATTCTTCCAAATTCCTTATTTCTAAATTCCAAATTCCTCAAATTCCTTCTTACGATGATTTTTATGTGAGTTAATCTTAACTTTGTTTCAAGCTTCATTCTTTCAAAAGTTTATATTTCTTGAGTAATTTTTTTCTTTAAATAACATATGTTAGAACTTAACTTCGAAATTCATCTTCAGAAGGCAAAGAAAAAAATATATTGCAATTTTTTCGTATGTTATTTCCTAAACATCTATCGCAAAGGCCTCTTCAAAAGGTTTGTTAAAGGTAAACAAAGTTAGTATTTATCAAATATTTGTTCGAGTTTCTTTTCAAAAGCTTGAAAGCGTTAATCTTTCTTGCAGTGATAACAATTACTCTGGGTAAACAAGAATTAAAGAAAGATAAATAACAGTCAGAAACTTCAATGATCAATTTAAATTATTAAAATGGCGAATCTCTGCCTACAACACCAAGCCAAAGATATTATATTACTAAGGTTAAATTATGCCTATGTTGCATTTATCTTTCTATCGGTTGGATACAAACCTTCTAAAATCAAAACAATCTATCCCTGAATCTTGACAAGTGTGAATTCTTATCTTATAATCTGTCTTCATCTAGTCCTCTGGTATGTAATGAATGTTCTGTATTTTCAGTCTCTTCCTTTCGGTGGCCTGGTATTACTGTTTCTAATTCTCTAGCTCTTTTCCGTAAACAGATTTTTGCTGATGCAGTAAGAAAAATTCCGTTCAGTTATTCAAAAATTGTAGCAAACCGTGGAAAATATAACAGAAGTGCTCTTGGGCGCTTATTCTCGACTTTTCTGATGATTCTGTAATTTATTTTTCGGGTGTTCATTCTGTTCTTAAGCTAAAGTATTTGAGAAAGATTAAAGTTAAATATTTCAAATTTTGCAAATTTCTTCTTTCTCTGCCGCCACAGACTAGAAATTGGTATCTAGTTAAAATTTCTATGTTACAGATGTAACTAAAAAACTCGGTGACCTACAGAAAAAGATTTCTGCAGATGTATTTTGTACTATTGGCGCTGACCATGGTCTTTTACAGTTTTTTCTTAGTAGAAATTAATTGATAGTGTTTATTGATAGTAGAGAGGGAGGTGCTACTCCGAACCCTCACCCCTGCTGCCACCTACAACTTTTTTTAACACCATATATTGGCACGAGAACCACGTGGTTTATGGTTTTTGTCAATGAGAATTTGAAAAACAGGACTTTTGTCACATTTATGTATGTTTTCTTGGATGGTTATGTGTGTTGGTCGATTTATTTGATGTTTTTCATGGATGTTTAATGGTTTTTGTCAGTGAGAATTTTAAAAACAGGAAATTTGTCACATTTATGGATGTCAACAGCAATTCATGTCTGTTATATGGTTTTCTCAGTGAGAATGAAAAAACAGGAATTTTCTCACATGGAAAAACAAAAAATTTTCTCACATTTATGGTTGTTTTCATGGATGGTTATGTGTGTTGTTCGATTTATTTGATGTTTTTCTCGGATGTCAACATCAAATTATGGATGTTTTATGGTTTTTGTGAGTGAGAATTGAAAAACAGGAATTTTCTCACATTTTTTGTCTGTTTTCATGGATGGTTATGTATGTTGTTCGATTTATTTAATGTTTTTCATGTCTGTTTTATGGATGATACAGAAATAGTATTTGATGTTGTTGTTCAAGCCAAATGTTATGGGGTTCCCGGAAACAGTTAGATCACATGTTTCCTTCTCAGCCAATCAGAGGGCTTGTTACATATTAGCGGCGGAGTGAATATAAAGAAAGGATTTTTGCTAGAGTTTTATTAGTCTGTGAATAGAATTCAAGGAGTGAGAAGAAGAAGAACAGTTTGACTCTACTCATTTGGATATATATTTGTGTTGATGGCGATGAGTGGAATGTTTACCATATTAGAAGTTGATAGTGGAATTGATGATAATAGTACAAGAGCACCAAGAATTGCGGTGGAAATCACGAAAGGATCACGGCTTTGTCTGGAATGGGATGTAGTATATGCAAGATATGTGATATCCTTGAGCAAATTTGAAATGGAAGATCAATTATGTTTTGCCGCTAAAGTTGATATAACACATGTGAATAAACTTCAGTGTGCTTTAAGTGCATTAGTGAAACATATTGAAGACAATAAACAGTATCGCTAATTGTACATGCTCTATATTATTGATGTTGTTGTTGTTGTTGTAATTATTCAATAAAATTGTTTCGAAAAACGAAAATGTTCCCTTTCTTTTCTGGTTAGGGCTAACGAATCAGGGTCAGTCTAGAGTCAGCAGTCAGAGTGAAATGACCGAAAAATGAATAAATTTGAGAAAGAGAGAATTAGATCAAATCTAGTGTTTATGGAAAAAAAATTTGATTTTGGATGATGATTTTCTCGAGTTACCTCTTCAACGCAGGATATTCTCTTGTCAGGGAACACTTGATAATATAATGAGGAGTGATTCTCCCCCATTGGACTATTGTATGAAACTTTTAAAATGTGATTCAAATGCTTATACTCAATTTATTTATATATTAATTGGAACAAGACAGAATCATATTGTGGATATACTTTTGAAAACATTGCCAATGGATTCAATGTAGATGGCTCCCCCATCATTCGAAAGAGGTAACGTCACAGAGCTACTCCTCTCTCCCCCATTTCCCTCTCGTTGAATTTATCGAACGAAGAGGATCAGTTTCGTTTTAGCTGTGAGTGAGTTGACATTGGAAACCCAAAAATGTTCTATATATGTACATTGTGCATGAACACTCTTGGCAGTTGGAATCAATGTGAGAATTGTACAATTATTGATGACTATAGTGAAAAGTGTAAATTATGTAATCCTTGTAAATTACATAGAGGCTATGCGGTACAAATTAACGGATGTAATTCATGTCTTGAGGAGGTGTGTGACTCTCATCCTAGAGGGCACCTGTGCTTCAATTGTCACTATGATAAATGTGATCAGTGGGAGAATACTTACCCCGCTATGATTGGAAAGAATCCCAAACGTGATTTTAGTTTATTTCTACGAGATTGGTATCGTCGTGGATTTAAATTATTCTGGGAAGAGGAATCTGGTCTACGATTCAACTGTCCTTTTCTACATGCAACATTTTCGAACACTGCGTAAAAGTATATCTCGGCGGGAATATTGAAAGATTTTTTCTCCCCAAAGGAAATATAATGTTCTCCCTTTTGAATCACGTCAAGTGCATGCATTCACCCTTTTGCTAAATTAGATTAGTGAAGCAAAAAAAGCACTATATTCTGGTCATAGTAAGGTTAGATAATTTCTATTGCGATATAAACGAATGGTTCGCCTTGCCTCTACAAATATTATAAAAAAAAACTTTATATCTGAATGAGTTGTGTATCATGACAGGTGATGGCTATCCATTTCAAATCATGTTTTTTTTTCCAAAGCAGATAAAGAGTATTAATATGAAATTTTATTTGGAGGAATTGTTTGAGCAAAATCAAAACCTACTATGTCATGTTTTAGATTGTAAATATCTTATATTAAGGTGGGGCCGGCGCGGAGTCCAGGACGGGCCCGGGAAGCACTGCGGGAAGCGCCGCGATGACCGGCTCTGGGGGGGGGGGTTTAATAGCGGACCTGGGGGCGCGGTGGAGTTGTTTGAACAAAAACAAATCGTCAATTCTATGTAAAGCGGCGTTTTTGATTGTAAATATCATATATTAAGTTGGAAATTGGAACTTTCAGAACATCGATAGTTGAGGGGGAACAGTGAATTAACCAAATGCTACTATGTGCATACTGCTACTACTACTACTACTAAGTACGTTTTTAAAAATACGTCAATAGTAATCCAAATTTTAAACAGTAGGGGAGGATTTGAACACTTTGAAAATAAGCTATTTTTTCATTTATAGGCTGTCCTGGTTCCATACTCGCCATCTCCCCCCTGCTCGTCAGTTGGAGAAGGAGAGGACGTGCCTATGGATATTTACAACAATGAAGTATCTACTATCAGTGAATGGCATGGTAATTCCCTAGAAATAGCATTTAACATTGATGACCTTTTAAGTGATTTTTTTTTAAATGTTGATAATAGCACAGCTGAGCAGGGTAATGTAGATAATTCAGATTCAGACTTAGCATTGCTAAGCCCAAATACTATGCAGCTTTTGGATGATTTTGTCGGTGAATTGAGGGGAAACCCTTCCCCATCAGATTACAAGCCCATTTCCCTACGTCACTCTAATGAAGCGGCTGCCTAGCGCCCTCTTATTGAACACGGGGGGGGAGGGCGAAACATACCCGCGACGAAAACAACTCTCCCAGACTTTCAGCCGTCCAACAGAATTTTAAATAATATAGTTGTTTTCACTGCAACGTTTGGGGATCCCTTTAATACCCTTATGGGAGGAAAATTTGTTTATGACCCTATAAAGATTGTACACAACTATGTAGACAAAATTTGTGCACGTCTGGAGAATCACATTCAGGTGTGGTGGAGGGATTCAATTAAGGTTTCCGTTGTTTTAAAGGTGTTTTATTTGAATGAGGGAAAAAGTGAAGTTTACTATCATTTTGTACATTCCGAGATGCGTTTGGTTTATTCAAATTTAGAAAATTTTGAGGGAGTTTTCATAGATTGGGTCGATCAAATTATAACGCATCTCGAGAACTTTAATGAAAACAGTAGTGGCTCAGTAGTTCTTTTTGTTGAAAATTTAAGTGTAAATATATGTAAATTTAATAAATATTTTATTTTAAGAGGGGGGGCAAGCGGGGGATATGAAGAGGATACAGTTTTAAAATATAATCCAGATCTAGAAGGTTGTAAAGGTGTCCAGAGGATCTGTTTTGAAATAGATCAAAAGTGTTTCAAGTACGCTTTCCTCATATCAGCATTTGAGCCTCTAGCTCGGGACGCTACCAAGAAGAATGTAGACAATTGGGCTGTGCATGGGAAGGAGGGGTCCAGTTTTCCAATTGTAGATTTTTCATGCTTAGAGGGAAAATACCCAGTAACGCTTCAATCTATTGATATGTTTGAAAGGGCTAATTCCCACTTAAATATTGGCGTTACTGTGGTACAATACAAAACAGAATTTGAAGATGGGGTTCGTTTAAAAAAGAAGGGGGTGGTATTCACCGTAAGGGGTCCTCAGTTGATTTGGTTAAACACTGGGTTTGGTTGTTATACACACCACCGAGACAACCGAACACAATCGGACATGTTAACCCTAACACTGACATTAGTAGAGTTCTGGGGGGTGGTAAGCAAAGGGGGGAACGTTTCTACTGTCCAACATGCTTGTCACAATTCCGTAGTGATATAAAACTACGGGATCACATGAAGCATTGTAGACGGTATGGCTATCAGACAGTGGAAACGGTTTCAGGGGATAGGGCCATTCTACGTTTTAAAAATTTCCAAAACACCCTTCTCTAGTGCAACAAAATATCTTTGGATTGTGAAGCTAAGTTGGTGGATGTGAATGACACCAAATTTCCAAACCGAGTCAAAGAACATCTGGACATTGCAGTGTCCTAAGCCCACGCACAAAGAGACAGTTCTAACACCCTGCGGTTGTTAGAAATAGTTGAAACATTGGATGAGCGACCTGAGTGCATGGACAAGGCATTGACTAAACTGATTGGCATGGCTAATGGTGCTATTTATCGTTTGAGAAATACTAATTATTCACTGGTGTTGTATGCAGAGGATCGTCTCGCTATTAAAAATAAACAATTTTGTTGGGTTTGTATGGGGGTGTTTGCAGAGGAGGATACGGGGACTAAAGGTAAACGTGGGGGGAGGGGGAAAGTCAGAGAGCAGGACCATGTGGGGCAGGACCTCGCCTCGGCGGCTAGTAATTTGAGGGGGTGGGCGCATCAATCGTGTAATTTAAATGTTAGCCAGCAGTTTTTTATCCCTGTTTTTATTCATAATTCCAATTAGGATTTAAAATTTATTTTACCGGCACTGGCACGTATGCATAGGGAGGGAGGGGGAGTAGATTATCCATGGGTAAATAGTTCATTTACCTACAGCATCATTCCCAAATCGGCCGAGAAGTTGGTGCTTCTTGAGCTGAAATGGCAGGTAGGGGATAATGGGCGTTCGTGCTGGAATAAAATCAGGTTTTTAGAGTCCTTTAGTTTTTTCCCCAAGGCATTGAGTCTATTGATCCAAGTGCAAAAAAGCGACAATTTTGATAGCTTTCACTTGCTTAAACAGCACTTTCCAGACAGTGAAATGTATGACCTGTTGACCTGCAAAGGTATATATGCATACGATTATTACTGTTCTGGCGCACGCTTAAGTGAGGAGAAACTACCTCCAATTGAAGCTTTTTACAATTCACTGACCAACAGTGAATGCACAGCCGCGGAGTATGAGTTTGCCAAGAAGGTGTGGTCCAAGGGGGATTGTAAAAATGGGTGGGATTATTGTAGACTGTACTTGGCCAGTGACGTTTTAACTCTGTTGGATATAGTCTGTAAGAACACAGATCAGATGTATTCAGATTTCGGGTTAGATATAGGCTACTATTTTTCTACACCCCATTTAGTGATGGATTTAATTTTAAAAATTAGCAGGGAGGAAATAGGTCTAATCACCGACGTAGATCAGCACCTTTTTGTAGAGCGTTCAAT
Source organism: Artemia sp. Qi Xiang Cuo (assembly GCF_049724085.1). Lineage (NCBI taxonomy): Eukaryota > Metazoa > Arthropoda > Branchiopoda > Anostraca > Artemiidae > Artemia > Artemia sp. Qi Xiang Cuo. Next base: position 12,774,115 of record NC_142798.1, on the reverse strand, counting down.
GAGGGGAGGGTATGTTTTTCATGGGGACCGCGTCTTATCAACCGATCCGAGCGGACAATGCACCGGTGCAAAGTCAAATGCAGTGTTCTTGGACATGAACTCATTGTACCCCTCGGGAATATCACACTACTCTTTGCCGTGTGGGAACTATCAATGGCTTGAGAATCCTTGTGAGTTCCCCGACATTACCACCGTCGAGGACAATGGGCCACAAGGATGGTTCTTGAAAATTGATGGTCACATTCCATTGGCGCTTCACGACTCAGTCAGAGATTTTGTTTTCCCCTGTATCAATCGGCCCGTGAGCAGGGACTCTCTGAGCCCCTACAATCGTTCATTGGTTGAGGATATGGGGATGCACTGGACTCCCTCCAAACAGAAACTGATTGCTGATTTGGACCTTAAAGAGCATATCGTTGTTCACCATGTGCTTTTGCACTGGAAGGTGAGCAACGGTTTCAAGATAACTAAAATACATAGGGTCCTACACAATCAGCGATCCTACTTGAATAAAATCGAGACCGTTGTCGATAAACGCTCTAAGGCAAATTCAAAGGTGGAGAAGGAATTGTATAAGCTCATTCTAAATTCAGCGTTTGGCAAAATGTGTGAAAGCGTCCGTAATAGATCTCGCTGTGACGTCGTGACTGACCCTCTAGAGTGTGCACGAATTATGGCCGATCCTAATTTTACATCGTTCACGAGCATAGAGACTGGCATGGTTCTTCTAAACAGGCGAAAGTGAAATGTAGAACTGAACAAGAATATTGCAGGCGGTAATTCAGTACTGGAAATTTCAAAAAAGCTCATGTTGTCGTTTTTTTACAATGTGTGCAAGGTGCAATGGCCACGGGAGGGGGAGGTTCAAGTTTACTATGGTGATACAGATTCTCTGCTGTTAAAGGTAAATGGGGCTGAATTGGATTTATTGGGTGATTTGCAAAAGGGGGTGCACATGAGCTCGCGAATGGATTTCACCAACTGGAATCCATCACTCTACCCCGAGCTGGTGAAACGTCAAGCCCCCAACCAACTATTAATGTTAAAATCAGAGACGGGGAGTGATTTGATATCCAGGGGGGTGTTCCCAGGTCCCAAAGTTTATTGCGTGGAAACACATAGTGGAGAAGAAAAGAAGGCGTGTAAAGGGGTGCCTACACATTTTGTAAAGAGCAATTTCAACATGAGCGTGTACAGAGACTGTATGGAAAGTAGCCTAGTGCCAAGAGCACAAGTGCTTGCAATTCGCTCTCTACAGTATAGAAATTATACTGTGAGAGTGGAAAAGAATGCAATGTCGTCTATATCCGACAAGGTCTCTGTGCTCGAGAATGGTGTGACTGTCCTACCCCACGGCCACTATCGTATTTCAGACAAAGTTGAATGCATTGACTATCGCAATCAACTTGGTCGGGATAAATTAACCTAACCTGAACTAACCATCACCCCAACCTTTCATAAATTAACCTAACTCAACTGTTCATCTAACCCAAGCACTAACCATCACCACCACTAACCCAACCTCAACTAACCCATAGCAGTGACGACAACTATTCTTTTTCTCCCCGCGGCCCCCGGGGGGGGGGTCCTTCCCGCGGCCGCCCAGGGGGGGGGGGGGGTCCCGCCCGCGGCCGGCCGGCCTTCGGCCCCGCGGCCCGGGGGGAGGGGGGAACCCACCTTTAAATTCATAATGTTCAACTGTGCTACTAGCAATTTCCAAGTGTGTCTGTTTTTTCTGTTGTACAAAAAGTGTTGTATAGAAAAGTGTTTAAAGACAAAAAGTGTTGTACAGAAGTGTTGTTGATGATGGACAAAAAGTGTTTTTTTTATTGTACATAAAGTGTTGTACAGAAAAGTGTTTTTAAATACAATAAGTGCTTATTTATAAAGTGTTATCATTGCCCCGTGTTCATGTTGAACAAATAGAGTTTTCATGTTGACCACTGGAGATATTTTTTCGATTGTTCTTGTTGAACAAGTGTTATTATTTTTATTGTTGTGCAGTTCATGTTGACTGTAAATATTTGTTTTCTTGCAGTGTCGAAATAAATACTGCCATTAAATATTGTTTTTTTTTTGCTGTTATTGAATAGACAGATCTATGGGTGAAATTAATGCTACTACTTATTCATTGAGCATATGTGATTTAGAGTCAGTTGTATTCCGACTGTTACCCCCAACAGCAGCATGTATCAATTTAAAAAAACATTAAGATTGTGTCTGTATGATCCGTCAATGTCGGGGAAAACAACACTTTTAACTAGAATAATTAAAAATTGCGAGAAAATGCTTTTGGAAAAACCGAAAAAAATCTACTATTGATAAAGTATTTGGCAGGAGTCATATGATCAAATAAAGGCAATTGTCGCATCCATACCAATACAATTCATACGAGGACTTGATGTTTTCAATAGTATTGAACAGAAATCGTGGTTGATCATCGACGATTTGGCTGAATCAATTGAACAGTTCTCACAGAAAATGCTACAACTGTTCACCGTTCGCTCCCATCATGAACACATTTCCGCTACCCTAGTTCTACACAATCTGTTTCATCAGAGCAAATGTATGCGAACCCTTGCATTGAATTGCACTGTTTATATTATCTATCGAGTCGTTCGTGATTATAGCTCGCTTAAAACACGCAATAAGCACATATAACCCCGCGCCCCTAAATTTCGGTTGTCAGCGTACACTCAGGCGACTAGCAAGCCCTATAGTTACATTTTGTTGGATCTTAATCAGAGCACGCCTGAGGATCTACGCGTAGTCACCAACATTTTCGACACTGAAATTACAGTATATCTTCCCGTGAACAGTAAAAAAGACTATTAGTCGCCATTATGACACTGAAGAAACTGCACGAACAACGGCATCTGTTTTCTGTTTTAAGCACTTCAAAACCACTGCTTAGGAAGACTATACTCAAACATGGGGTTGACAATGATTTCATTAATCTAATATCTTAACTTTGTTTAAATTTAACTGCGGGAAATTTACAACTGAAAGAAGGTTTTAGACAACAGAAAAATAAACTTCTTTCAACTTTACGCGACTTGGCTTTTAAAAAAATTTGACAAATTATAAAATGAACACGGCTCCTTCAGTCGGGCGGTAGCTTTTTCACACTTTTACTACCGATAATTGCAGGACTTGTAAACAGTTTTCTCTAGTGAAAGAGAATAGCAAAACCAAATAAATTGACACCATTTGAACTTGTCCTCTCGCCCATCGAACATTTTGAAGACAATCTAAGCAAATTCATTAACGATGAGAATATTGCCGATGACAAAAAACTGCTTTTACTTCAAGATGCATTGCGACGTGTGGACAAACATAAACCTTATCGTGAGAGAGCCACTGTCACCACTGATCCCTTTAAACATGAAACATCTCAAGATTCGACAGCACTGCAATCAAAGGAGAAGGACTTGATTTCAATTGTATTGAAAATTGGAAACCTAGTGCTACTCACCTATCGAGAACAGAATAAAAGAGTATTATCTTATCTCATGTTGGAAACTGGCGATCAAGTTCAAGTCGATAGCACAGGGAAACGAATTATAATTCAGGGAAAAAGTTATAATCTAGTTGATTTAATTTGTGATATGGTAATGAATCGTAAAGGACTTATATCCTTTGACAATAATCTATACACCTTTCTGTGTGTATCAAACTTCCCCAAAAGTCTTATTGGCAATAAGCAAATTCTAAAGAAACTAAGAGAATATAGTCCTCCTCCTCCTCCAACACCATTTAAAAAAGAAGAAGATTCAATATTTGAAGATACTATCAGCAGCAGCAATGATTTTACAACACCTGTGACTGCTATTCAAATGCGAAGACGAATTGATTCAACCGCCAGTGTGCAAAAGGGGAGTGGACATTACACTACATGTCTACGCTCAAAATGGATAAAGTTCTGAAAGGTGTCTATGAAACTATTGGCGAAGAGGGAAGTTTAACTTCTTCCAAAACGCCTTTCAAAGCTGTCACTGGCACCACCACATTGAAAAAATCAATGGAGTCTCGAGAGAGTGAGGCAAGATACACTGAGCATCGAAATCAAAGGCTTCGCAGCAAACACTATCGACAAACTAAAGCCTTTTTCCCTCTGCATATAATGCAAATGGATCTTTTAACTTTAGACGCAGTTCAACGGCGTCACAATGCGCCCTACAAATATATTCTAGTGGCAATCAGTATCTTTAGTCGCTATGCCTATGCCATTCCACTACGATCAATGAGAGGTGTTGAAGTTGCTAGGGCCATTGAAAGTATTCTTGAACAGGATTCGTATAGAAAAATTCAATCGGATCGTGGCAGTGAATTTGTTAATCCCCATGTACAAAAGGTTCTTTTGAAATATAATACAACACTTTATCATAGTCACAGCCCGATAAAGGCTGCATTGGCTGAACGATTAATAAGAACGATTCGTCTATTAATTTCAATATATTGCAAATTGAAAAATACATCGGCTTTTATTCATGATTTAGATAAAATCATGTTGATTTATAATCAACGACCCCATCGATCTCTGTCCAACTCAAGCCCTCGGGGTGTTCACTATAGTGAAAATACATTTGATGCTTTTCTAAAGCAATACACCAAGGGTGAAAAAGAGAAAAAAAGAAGAAATTCAATGTTGGTGATACTGTTCGAATTAATAGAACCAGCAATATTTTTGAAAAGGGGAATTATTTATGGAGCACCTAACTTTTTAAAGTGTCCAAAATCCTAGACACCGAGCCCATAACTTATCTACTGCGAGACACCAAGGATGATGAGATTCTCGGTGGTTTTTATGAATATGAACTGCAAAAAGTTAGACATTAGTGAAATGTATCAAATTGAAAAGATATTAAAGAGTCGTACACGCCATGGTAAGAAACAGTTGCTTGTTCATTGGCTAGGATACAACTCAGATTTTGATTCTTGGGTCAGTGCAGAAGATATTGAAAATACCCAATGATTTCTATGTGACTTCCATGTCCAACGTTTCTGATCCTCTCTACAATGATCTAAATAGAACAAGTGATTTTTGGACTAAACTCTTCCCCACCATCAAATTTGACGGAAAGTGTGAAGTGGCTCTTGTCGACTGTATTCTCAAAAGTACCTATGACATCCTGAGAAAGGATCGTAAATATGAAATAAAAATTAGACCCTATGATTGGCCACCACTACCAGGTGATCAAGAACAAATTCAAAAAATCAATTGGTTGGATTATCCATATATTAAATTACCCTACGAGGAACTCACCTGTATGAATGATTTATTTTGTTCTATTAATAAAAGAATTTCCGATCGTAAAAAATCAGATTTTAATTTCAACTATTCAAAGGAGGAGGGCAAGATCTACATTAGTTCACCTATTGCCAGTGAAAAGGTTATTCTCAACGATAATCTAAAGGATGTTCTTGGTTTTAAGCTCAATATAATCAATGGTAAAATTGCGGGAAACACTAATTTCATTTTCGCTGACTACCCGCCTGCCTTCTCCACGGACACTTGTATATTTTTCTATGCTTCATTTGTGGAAACATCTCGGGTTGGTAATTCAAATGTTCTCCTCCTACGAGTTCTTGAACGAAAAACCAATCAAGAACATATTCACCACTACAATATAAAGCATCTTCAGTATATTCCCGTAAACACTTCCTATTTGGAACACTGTCAGTTAACACTAAGAACCGAATTGGGTCATCCAATAGCAATTTCAAAAGGTTTGGCTGTGATTACATGCCATTTTCGACCCATCGTTCAAAAGCAAGATGTCTAATAAAAAAGTGGTATTCACTTGTCCTGATATTGACTGCTATGTTAATACTCTTGGCCCAAGACAACAGGGCAATGGAATGGACTACTACAAGGGTCGCTCGTCTTTGTCTGGCTTCGGTCTTGGCAGTTGGTTTGCTAATCTGTTTCGCTCTTCACTACCACTGGCTAGAAAATTTCTTGTACTGGCTGCGACAGATTTTGCATCCTCTACACTATACGTTTGGGGCTCTGGCAAGGATTTTAAAAAAAGTGCTTCGGAAAATCTTAGGTCCAGTGCGTGAACCCTTGGCGAGGAATTAAAACAAAATGGTAAAGGTTTAAAAAGGGCACGAAACAATGCATCACTCATCAGTCTCTGCTCAGGTCGGAAGCGAAAGACATCCCTTTTGTCAAAGAAAAGAAGGAAAAAGCCGACACGTAGTGTAACCAGAAGTCCCAGGAAGAATAGAATTGTCAGATCGAAACTAGATTTCTTCTCCTAAAATGTCCTACCTACCGCATAAGGATTCCCAACCTTCAATCACCGCCTCATTGAATCTATTCAATGCTGAAAATGTTGATGTGAGTGTCAAGCATGGATAATATGAACAATTCTATCCTCAACAACCCCTCTCCGATAATATCCACTTTCAAATTTATTCCAATGAAGACTACTTTATGGACATGTCGTCAACATTTATAGATTTGCAAATGAAAGTCCGGAAATCCGATAATTCAATGACGATTCGGGACGATGGAATATCTTATGAAAATTGTATATTACATAATTTATTTCGTCAAATGAGTGTCTACATCAATGGCACGCTGGTGAGCACAAGCACCACTCTCTCAAATTATACAAGCTATATGCAATTCATGCTGATGACACCCAAGTCATACAAGGAATTGAGAGGCACCTCCAATGGATATGAATATATTACTAATACTAATAGTACAGATGCACTTAAAAATGCTACAACTAGTGAATTACATCTAGTTGGAAAAATATATCATGAAATATTTAAAATACCCCAATGGCTGCCGCCCAATGTTAAAGTGGATATAAAACTAACGCTTGCACCCTCCAATTTCATATTGAGAAAAGAACTTGCTGCCAATCCTGATGTAAGTCTCTCCCTCACCTCGGCAATACTTCATATACGCAAACAACAGGTTATGAGTTCTGTTGCTTTGGCCGTGGAAAAACTGAGAGCCGATGGCAACAATATTAAACTACTTGTTCCTCATACAATCACCAATCAGCGTCATATTGCAATGGGCTCACGCACCTTCACCGATTCATCCTTTATCAATGGCGAAATTCCATCAAAACTGGCTTTGGCATTTGTAAAAAGCGCCAGTGCAATAGGATCATGGACTGAATGCCCACATAAATTCGAGACGTTTGGAGTTTCATCTCTTGTGTGCAAAGTAAACGGCATCCCACTCTACAATCTATCTTTTGATAAATCCTATAGAACATTGTACGAGTTGACCGTGCAAACCCTAGATCATGACTCTCAACTATTTGAAAATGGTATAACCGAAGATATGTTTGCTAAAACACATGGTATCATTGTACTGGATTTGTCGGGTACACAGGATATGAGTATAGTACGTACAGGGAGTGTGCGTTTAGAGTGTACATTTGCCGACCCATTGGCTGAGAGTATTGCCCTAATCTCACTAAATCAATATGAAACCTATTGGGAAATCACTCCCGAGGGCAGTGTTCTACTAGACTTGGCGCCATGAACACCAGTCAAATAATCAATGTATTTAATATGGACCCCTACATGTCACAGCACGAATCCTATTGTCTGCCCTCGGACTATCTTGGAAAAATTCAACGTGTCAAAAATACCTTGATTATTGTTAATAGCAGTCCCTCGACTGTGCTGACGGGTCATTGGCTGTGCATCTTTCAAACAATGAAGACGATTGAAATTTTTGATCCTCTTGGTCTACCCTATACATTCTACACACCTCACATCAGCAACTATATTGAGAGCAGTGGGAAAACTATTATTCAAAATCGAAAGAGGGCGCAGGATCTAACGACTAAAAGCTGTGGTTTCCATGCACTACTATATTTTGTGTTCCGATGTCGTGGCAATACTTACAAGCAGTTTCTCAACATTTATGTAGACAATCCCCGTCTGAACTACTTTCTAGTGGAAAATATCCTCTCAGACCTATAGAGTATTGATTTCAGTGCCCTAAGAGTAAAGTGCTTAAAAAATGTTTGTGAATTTGTTTATTAATAAAATGCATATATATACACAACAATGTCTTTAAATCTACACTTTAGATTTCTTCATCTTCGATGTATAGGCAACTGTCGTGAACCACTAATGCTGGAAAATCATTTGGATTCACTGTACAATGATCTTGATTTACTGCAAAGTCAGGGTTACATTTTCAACAATATAATGTAACTTCACTATTGTCATATCTCTTTGCATACTCAATGGTACTATTTATATTCACATTATGAAATTCACGTGTTTCAATCTGTCTATTTGAAGAAATATCACGTACTGTGTTTGCAAATGGTGAATCACATTTGTTCACTGAAAAATAAGATTCGCTAGGCTTATAGTCATTGTTGGCGGTGCCGCCACAGCGGTGTTGTAGAAACAAAAGTGTGTCGTTACTCCAACAGTTGAATCGTAGACCAGATTCCTCTTCCCGGAATAATTTAAATCCGCAACGATACCATTTTCGTAGAAATAAACTGAAATCACGTTTTGGATTCTTTCTAATCAAAGCGGGGTAAGTATTCTCCCACTGATGACATTGATCATTGTGACAATTGGAGCACAGGTGTCCTCTAGGATGAGAGTCACACACCTCCTCAAGACATGAATTACACCCTTTAATTTGTACTGCATAGCCTCTATGTAATTTACAAGGATTACATAATTTACACTTTTCACTATAGTCATCAATAATTGTACAATTCTCACACTGAGTCCAACTGCCAAGAGTGTACATGCACAATGGACATATATAGAACATTTTTCGGTTTCCGATGTCAACTCACTCACAGGTAAAACGAAACTGATCCTCTTCGTTCGATAAATTCAACGAGATGGAAATGGGGGAGAGGAGTAGCTCTGTGACGTTACCTCTTTCGAATGACGGGAGAGCCATCTACATTGAATCCATTGGCAATGTTTTCAAAAGTATATCCACAATATGATTCTGCCTTGTTCCAATTAATATATCAATAAATTGGCTATAAGCATTTGAATTACATTTCGAAAGTTTCATACAATAGTCCAATTGGGGAGAATCACTCCTCATTATATTGTCAAGTGTTCCCTGACAAGAGAATATCCTGCGTTTAAGAGATAGCTCGAGAAAATCATCATCCAAATTCAAATGTTTTTCCATAAACACTAGATTTGATCTAATTCTCTATTTCTCAAATTTATTCATTTTTCAATCCTTTCACTCTGACTGCTGACTCTAGACTGAGCCTGATTCGTTAGCCCTAACCAGAAAAGAAAGGGAACATTTTCGATTTCGAAACAATTTTATTGAATAATTACAACAACAACAACAACATCAATAATATAGAGCATGTACAATTAGCGATACTGTTTATTGTCTTCAATATGTTTCACCAATGCACTTAAAGCACATTGAAGTCTATTCACATGTGCTATATCAACTTTAGCGGCAAAACATAATTGATCCTCCATTTTAAATTTGCTCAAGTATATCACATATCTTGCATATACTGCATCCCATTCCAGACAAAGCCGTGATCCTTTCGTGATTTCCACCGCAATGTTTGGTGCTCTTGTACTATTATCATCAACTCCACTATCAACTTCTAATAGTGTGAACATTCCACTCATCGCCATCAACACAAATATATATCCAAATGAGTAAAGTCAAACTTTTCTTCTTCTTCTCACTCCTTTGAATTCTATTCACCGACTAATAAAACTCTAGCAAAAATCCGTTCCTTATATTCACTCCGCCGCTAATATGTAAACAAGCCCTCTGATTGGCTGAGAAGGAAACATGTGATCTAACTGTTTCCGGGAAACTCATAACATTTGTCTTGAACAACAACCTCAAATACTATTTCTGGATCATCCATAAAACAGACATGAAAAACATTAAATAAATCGAACAACATACATAACCATCCATGAAAAACAGACAAAAATGTGAGAAAGTTCCTGTTTTTCAATTCTCACTCACAAAAACCATAAAACATCCATAATTTGATGTTGACATCCGAGAAAAACATCAAATAAATCGAACAACAAAAATAACCATCCATGAAAACAACCATAAATGTGAGAAAATTCATGTTTTTCCATGTGAGAAAATTCCTGTTTTTTCATTCTCACTGAGAAAACCATATAACAGACATGAATTGCTGTTGACATCCATAAATGTGACAAAGTCCCTGTTTTTCAAATTCTCACTGACAAAAACCATTAAACATCCATGAAAAACATCAAATAAATCGACCAACACACATAACCATCCAAGAAAACATACATAAATGTGACAAAATTCCTGTTTTTCAAATTCTCATTGACAAAAACCATAAACCACGTGGTTCTCGTGCCAATATATGGTGTTAAAAAAAGTTATAGGTGGCAGCAGGGGTGAGGGTTCGGAGTAGCACCTCCCTCTCTACTATTGATGCTCTTTTTTTTATTGTTATGTTTATACTCCACTTGTACTACTTGTTCTCTTGTAGTTGTGGGTAATAAATGATTGAATTGAATATATGCAGAACGTAAAGAGACTGATAAATGGAGCTTGATAAGAAAAAAAACTGTCCTTTATTCCAAAAGCCGTCATTATTAGGAGTTAAAACTAAAAAAGTAAAGGAAAACATAATTTATTTCAATTTTGTTTTACTTTCCTACCAAACTGACTTTTATTCAAAATATTTTAACTCATCAGGTAACCCAGCACCAACCCTTTTTGATTGAAAGAAATTTAAAAAAGATGAACTTTCAAACCCAAATCTGTTTTTAACTGAACTTATTGAACTGAACAAAAAAAAAATCTTTTCAAAAAACATTTAAATATTAAGACGTAAAACAAAAATAATTAAGTTACTTTTCTATTTTTTCCCTTTCCAAATAAATTTTTTTTGTTTATTCTTGAATTATAATACCCTCAAAGAGCTTTGATTAAAAGCAGACATCCAGCACCATAACTGAAGCTGTTAGCCAGGTTTTTGAATGAATTCCCCAAATTTGAATAGTGATTAGGCTATTAGAAAGGGATTATTAATAATCCCTTTCTGAAGGCTATATATAAAGGCTTTATAGGCTATATAGAAAGGCTATAAGAAAGGCTATATAAAAGGGAGCTATTAGCCCTCCCTCCTGCACCACAAATTAGATTATTACACATCACAGATTAATGAAATTAGAATTAGATTAATAAAATTAGAATTCGATTAATAAAAGTCAGATTAATTAAATTAATAAAATAGATTACTATCTAAAAATAAAATATTTATTATAAAATAAATAAAACATAATTTTTTTTAAATAAATAAAATATTTATTTTTGAAAATAAAATATAAACAAAATATTTATTAGTTAGATTATATATATCTATTCTATTCCAGAAATTAGATTCAAACAGTTCGTGGTAACGAACTGTAAGTAAGGAGCGACCCGGCTCAATGGTAACCGAAACTCTAGAAAACGGGTTTTTGATGCCAATAGATATATCAAAAGAATCAGATTTCAATGCTGATTTCAAATATATAACTTTCATCAAGTTTAGAGATACCCATCAAAAGTTACGCGCCTGAGAAAATTAGGCTGATTTTCAAAAAAAGGGGGAAAGACCCCCTAAAAGTTATAGAACCTTAATGAAAATCACACCATCATATTCAGAGTATCAGAGAACCCTACTGTAGAGGTTTCAAGCTCCTATCTACAAAAATGTGGAATTTTGCATTTTTTGCCAGAAGAAAGATCACGGATGCGTGTTTATTTGTTTGTTTGTTTGTTTTTTTGTTTTTTGTCCCATCGAGGGTCGTTTCGACCCAGTGGTCCGCGAAGATATGGAGAGCACTCAGCGGACAGAACACTGAACTTTATATTGCTCATTTCAAGTGACCAAAAAAATTGAGTGTCATCGGGCCCCCTACCACGCTTATGTTTTTACCAAAGTCACCCGATCAAAATTTTGAGTTAGCCATTTTGTTCAGCATGGTCGAAAATATGATAAATATGTCTTTTGGGATGACTTAATCCCCCGAAGTACCCAGAGGGAGGGCTAAAAGATATGAACTTTACCCAATGTTAACATATAGGATTGGTTATTCGGAAGTATACAGAAGTTTTCAGGAGGTTTTTTTTATGCTAGTGGGAGGGTAGGGTGGGTCGGTGGTTAGGGTGGAGGATCTGTTCGGGACGGCAGTGTTAAGGGGGGAAGGGACATTGCCATGAAGGGTGTGCCGGAATTTCCAGCATTATTTATTGGTTGTTGGGAAGTATACAACCATTTTCAGGAAGGATTTTTTCTGGAGGGGGGCTCGAGGAGGGAGTTACTCTGGAGAATATGTCCGTGGAGGATGTTTCTTTGGGGTAAGGGACATTTCTATGAAGGGGGCGCCGGATTTCCAAGCATTATTTAAAAAACGATCAGAAATTAAATAAAAAAAAACCAAGTTTTTTCAACTGAAATGTAAGAAGGAATATTAGAACTTAAAACGAACAGAAATTATGACGTATGTGAGGGGGTTCTCCTCCAAGTCAATACCTCGCTCTTTAAGCTACAGTTTTTTTTTAGTGCTTTCAAAAGAGCTATCTATTCTAATTAAACGGCCTTTGTGATTCAGGGGTTTGTGAATCAAATTTTTTTTTAACTTTTAACGTAGAGAGCTTGGTATTGACTAAGGGCAGAACCCCCTCATATACGTAATAACATATACGTAATAAAAAAAACAATAAAAAAACAAGCGATACGGCTCAATAGTAATCGAAACTTTTAAAAACGGAATTTTGATGTCAATAAATGTATCAAAAGAATGTGTTTATAATGCTGATTCTAAATATATAAATTTTATTAAGTTTAGTATTACTCATCAAAGGCAACAAGCCTGAGGACATTTACTCGATTTTTTAAAGAGGGGGGAAACATCCCCTACAAGTGGAAGAATTTTAATGAAAATCACAACGTCAGATTCAGCGTATCAGAAAACCCTATTACATAGGTTTCAAGCTCATATCTGCAAAAATCTGCAACTTTGAATTTTTGCCAGAAGAAAAATATACGAATATAGAAGTTAGTTACGTAAGTTAATTTGTAAAGACATTCATTTAGCAAAAGAAAAGTAAAATTTTTATGCAAATAAAAGCTGCATTAACTAAAAAACGATCAGAAATTAAATAAAAAAACAAGTTTTTTAAACTGAAAGTAAGGAGCGACATTAAAACTTAAAACGAACAGAAATTATTCCGTACATGAAAGGGGCTGTCCCCTCCTCAACGCCTCGCTCTTTATTCCGTATATGAAAGGGGCTGTCCCCTCCTCAACGCCTCGCTCTTTACGCTAAAGTTTTTTATTGTTTAAAAAAAAAAATTGTGATACAGTCAAACTTTAGCGTAAAGAGCGAGGCGTTGAGGAGGGGACAGCCCCTTTCATATACGGAATAAAGAGCGAGGCGTTGAGGAGGGGACAGCCCCTTTCATGTACGGAATAATTTCTGTTCGTTTTAAGTTTTAATGTCGCTCCTTACTTTCAGTTTAAAAAACTTGTTTTTTTTATTTAATAATAAAAAGGATTGACCCTTAGCCTAACTCTTATTTCTCCGAGGGTTTAGTTTGATCTTACGTTTGCCTCAGATAGAAGTGCTTATTACACGAATTTGAGGACCCTCAATACTCCCCTACAACAGGGATTGAATCAATCTCTGACTCTGAAAAGGCATTAAGAAGTTAAGTTCTTACTATATAGTTTTTAGATATGGCAAACTCAATTCTTCTGGCTATTGGTCTGACGAAACGAATTTGGGGACCCCCTTTTCCTCTACCGCATAATTCAGATCAACCCGGGACAAAGAAGGTGTAAATAAGATATTAGCTCCTAATTACCACCAGTTTCTGTTACAATTTGACAGCTCCTTCTGGTAAATGTCATAACAACAAGAGTTCATAGCTGCCCTTCTCCCATACCTCGGTCGCTTCGAGCACTAACTCCCAACGGATAGGACTAGGATATTTACTCTGTCATACCCACTCCTTAAAAAGGCCCAACCTTGGCCCTGATCCCAAATAGGCATAGCTGAGATATAAGATTTTCCTTCTAGCTTATATCTTGTTTATATCTGGCGACTCCTTTGAGTAAATTCCTGATGACAAGGACTAACTAGGAAACAACCAGCAAACTTTATCTTAATTCCAATCAAGATTGGATCAGATCTGATACCTTGTCCTGTTAGATATTGTGATGACTTGGATTTAGTCCTTTCCCCTTAATAGAGGTAAGAGTGGGTACTAAATCACAAAAAGATCAACTATTACCCTTCTAAATAAGTTTGATTAATAGCCCATTTTGCTAATTGTCATGGTGAAGAGAGTTTGGATGCTTGTCCCCCTTTTCGTTGTCACACAGGTTGTATTGAGTCCTAATCCTAGAAGGAATATTTATAACAGTAGCTCTTATGTCCCGAAGTATATGGTTGATTTTCAACCTTGTTTTTGGCAGATTTCAAATCGTATGAATTTAGAAACCTTTCCCACTTCACCCAGCAGAGGACGAACTATATCCGGAGACACAGAAAGCCCAAACAGGACGCTTAATCTCACTTACAACAAAGTTTCATTCGATGTGATAATTCATTTTGGCAGAACTCGAATGACGTAATGTAGGAATACTGTTCCCGCAATTTGGAACACGTATGGGCCACAAGAAGTACAACAGACATTTACTCCTTTTTTCAACGTAACATAGTTGAGATTCGTTAACCTGTTCTACCAGACGTCCTGACGAAAGAACTGAGGGCCCCCTTCTCTTCCCATCGACCACAGAGGTCAGATACGGTTCGGATCCCCAGAAAGGCTTAATTAAGACTCATAGTTCATAGCTCTTACTAAGCTTAATCGCAGACCTGACAAAACTGTTTGCTTGATTTATCTGATAAAAGGTATTAATGACAAGTGGGATTGCGTCCAGATACCCAATAAAGTAAGTAGGACACAAGCTTTTATTGCCTACAAATTTTGTTGGAGATGTGACAACTCTGTTTAGTCCATGGGCAACTCACAAGATTCCGGAAGCCCCATTCCCTCCCCTAGCAATGAGCTGGACCGCTGCTGAACTTATCAAACAGTTCATGGTAACGAACTGTAAGTAAGGAGCGACTCGGCTCAATAGTAAATACCTCAATAGTAACCGAAACTCTAAAAAACAGGATCTTGAATAGATCCATCAATAGAATTGACTTTTAATGTTGATTACTTTTAATTTTAATGTCTAAAAACACATAAGATTCATTAAGTTTAGTGTTGCTACAAGAAAAATTGTCTGATTTTAGAAAAAGCTGGAAATATCGTTAAAAAGTCAAGAAATCTGAACGAAAATTACACCGTCAGATTCAGCGTATCAGAGGATGCTACTGTGGAGGTTTCAAGCTCCCATCGGCTAAAATGTGGAATATCTTATTTTTGCCGGAAGAACGATTACGAATGCGTGTTATTTATTAATTTTCTTTTTTCAGGGGTAATCGTATCGTACCAATTGTCCTAGAAGATTGAGATAGGGCGCATTCTAACAGAAATTAGAAGTTCTTCTGCCCTTTATAAGTGACCGAAAAATATTGGACTAGGACCAAAAAGGAGGGGAGCGAGTAGCTCCCCTCCCATGCCCCTTTTTCCCCAAAGCGGCAGAAATTTTGAGATATCGATTCTATTCAGAATAGCTGAAAGGTTTAATAGCTATGCCTTTCGAAATAACATGACCCCCCTACCCCCCTTGGGGAAAGGACTGTAAGTTATGAGATTTTACCATTGTTTATACATAGTTGGCTATTTGTTATTAGGAAGTATACAGACTTTTTTGTTTGGGGGGGGAGAGGAATTTTACGCTGAGGGAGGGTTTTTATGGCGAGAATTCTCCTTGGGAAGGGCAATTTCTGGGGAGTGAACTTCAGAGGCGCCATTTCAGCCAAACCTTAGGGTGGGCAAGCAATCGACATGGACCCCGAAGCAGGCTTGTATTAAAAAACAATTGCCTCTAGCTTTATCCGAAAAAAAAACTGCCTTCCGTGGGAGTTACCGTAAAAATTAAGGAAATTGTCTCAATTGGTTTGCCTTTCCTTCTTTCGCTCTTATACCATAGGTTCGGAAAAGGCCAGAAATCTGAAGAAAGCGAAAACGGTATTTGCGATGTTAAAAAAACAGCTGTTTGGGAATCTTCCACTTTTCTGAACCTATGACTTGACGAAAGCCAAACCTCTGTAGAAACTCACGCTTTGACTAAAGTATATTCGGTAGCCGAATTCTTCAGCTCACTGCTTACAGTAAATACTTTAGTCCAAGTCGGAGTCACGCTCCGGCTATGTCGATGCAAAACTTTGCTCGATCAAGTATATCTAAAAAATAAAAAAATACAACAAAATTTTGAAACAGATAAGTGAACACTCAAGGCAACAAGGGGACCGTCGTGGTTTCATCTTCGCAAAGTCGTCAACAAACTGGTCGAAATCCAAGTTTTTAACTAAATCCTTCTCTGCAAAGATCAAAACCAGGTGACTAAGACGATCGTCTCCTGTGGTCGAGAGCAGATAGTTCTTCACTATTTACAGCCCAGAAAACAAGCATTCATTGCTGGCTGTCGTGACAGGAAGTTTGGCAGCAATATGAAGAACTTTGATAATTTCTGAAGAGGCCACTGGAAGTGTCTCGATATTATCGATGACGTCCATGAAGTTCTTCGGCTTTACCTCCTCCTTGAGCAAAAGCCACTTGACAATACCAGCTTGGGCCTCAAGAAGAATCTGGTCAATGTCCATTTCAGAATAAAATTCAGAGAATTGCTTGAGGAGCCCTGCATCCACGAACTTCGTAGAGCTGGGGTCCAGAGCTTCGAGTGTACTGAGCACTGGAAGGTTATCCGTAAACCGTCTGTCGAATTCTGTAATCAGACGATCTACAGTCTCCAGGTATTCTTTTTTCAGTTCTTCCGCTAGAGTTGGAGCTCTATTGTCGGATTCAACAAAGTTTTTCCCTAACGTCGAAGTGGTCATGAATTCTTTCAGGTGTTTGATAATTTTTTGGGTTCTTCCAGATCGTCCCTTCTGACCCGCAGAGGAGGATCCGGTCGTGGGTCCATTCACGTCAGGTACTTCAATTTCAAGACCTTCAGCTAACTCTTTTGCCTTCTCCAAAAGCGATGCAAATGAAGTGTCAGAGCGCAGTTGAGCTATTTACTTCCTTGTTGGTTGAATCAAGGTGCGGGACCTAGATATTACCAGATCAACTGCCTGAAGCTGCTCAGAAAGAGAGTTTGTCGTCCTCAGAATTGCTTCCATATAGAGAAACTGGAATAATACCGTGAAAGATTCCATTTTTCTCTGGAGCCCAGCTGCTTCTGCTCGAGCTTCACTATCAGCTCCCTCGCTGACTGCAGACAGTACATCCAGAACAAATTCATATCGGAGTGTTATCTTCGATACTGATCGATACCAGTGTGACCATCTTGTCCCAGGACTCCTTTCTAATTCCAGAACTGCCATTTGAGTAGCCTTTTGGGACTCGAGAAAAAGCAGATGTCTGGTGTTGCTGTTGGAAATGAACGTGTACAGATTTTGGACTGACGAAAAAAATGAGCCAACAGTCCAAACACCTTCAACGCAATTTGCAATGACCAAATTTAGTCTATGTGCATGGCAATGAATGCATATTGCTTGTGGCACTTTCGCTCTCAGTCGCGCTTGAACACCAGAGAAGGGCCAGCTCATCACACTTGCTCCGTCGTAGCACTGAGCAACACAATAGTTCCAGTCGAGACCAAGTTTCACCACGGTGTCTTGAATAAAGCTGACTTACCTCTCAGCACCCAGGCTTTTCATATAGTAGTATCCTATTAGTCTTGCTCTTGCTTTTTGCTCGTCGAAGTACTTAAAAAGAATGGTGAGCTGTTCTTTCTTCGAATTATCTTTTGTCTCGTCGACAAGAACAGCAAAGTATTTGGCACGCTTTACTTCTTGCACTATTGTACACTGAAGCCTTGATCTGATCACTGAAATTAGATCGTTCTGGTATTCGTGGGACGTATAGTGGCCGTATCGTCTTTGTAGCTTGTTGAAAAGCGTGGGAGAATACTCGGCGAGAAGATTGCAAGTTTCGACGAAATATCCTTTGTTTGCCGAAGATTCAGTCTCATCGTGGCCGCGAAAGGCTGTACCCAGTCGCCCCAGTAGGGCCGTTACTTTCAGTAAAGCCTTTACGTGTTCCCTGTTTTCATTCATCTCCTTATTTCTGTCCGTTGACAAAACAGATGCGATGGGTTGCATCTCCTTGGCTTGTATAGCTTTGAACTTCGTCCACGAAACTGCACTATCCCTGTGGCGGTCACTTTTCGCATGCTCTTCTAGAACGCTTGAGATGTCCTTCCATCTTCTAACGCCGGTCTCGATGAAAGGCCTCACCCCGTATCTCTGTCCGCGAAGGGTTGACGTGCCGCCAAAGTGTCTGCAGAAGAAACAGAAAAGCGTTTTTCCTTAACTGAGTACTCAAGCCAAGGATGCTTTCCATAATACGAAATATTAAATGACCGTCTTAGCTTGCCGTTTGCTGAAACCTGTGCAGGGTACCGCAGCAGCTGTGGTTGACATGGATGGTCGTGGGAGGATGAAGAAATATCAGTAGGACCACTTGCAAGATGATGCTCTTCATCTCGAGTCGTGTCTCGTCCAAATTTGTCCTCATGAGGCGTGACAGGCGCAGTGTCTCTTTGAGCTATCTTTTTATCTACTAGCTCAGTCTGACCGACCCCCCCGTCCTTCGAGGGGCCCGCCGTAACGGCATTAGATTGTTCATGTGCTGAGTCATGACCCTAAAATATATATCCAAAGGATAAAAGCTACTACTGTACTTTTAAGCGGTATTGAACTCATTTTCAACATTTAAACAGTTGCTTTTTTTTTAGCAGGTTAAGTCCAAACTGCGTAGCAGTTTCTATTTTAGGCACGTCAAGTAGGGACAAATAGTGCTAGAACTCCTCCATGGTGTGACAGTTTACTAAAGTATATCGAACTTCGGAAAAAAAAAGAGGAAATTTCAGCAAAGCTAAAGAGGGCGTTTTTCGGATGATTATACATGCGTTGATCCTTGTCTACCCGTAAAGACAATAATAGAAACTTTGGGCTTAGTGCAATAGCAACCCAAATCGTAAAAAGCCTTTGCAGTAGTCCTTGAATGAATGATTCGGATGTCATGACAGATCGCAAATAAGCTAAAGGCGTGTTCGATTTGCTGTAGTTTCAATTACGTCCTGCTCCGTTGTGGGCTTATTTGCGTTCTTTCTGCGACGTTCTCCCATTTAGCCTGAAGAACTACTGATAATATGACCGCCAAACAGGTTCATAATTTTGGACCAAATCGCCAAACGTAAAGCTTGACTACAGCAAATCGAATGCGGCTTCATATCACCAGTCGGCATTGTAGCAAATCGAATGCTATAAGCACTGCAAAACTGTTTGGTTCAATAAATAAAAAAAAAAAAAGAAAAGAAAAAAAAAACGACAATCTTTGGCTTATGCCCCTCAAACCATGTAGCATTGTTATCCATAAAATTAACAGCGTTTTGCAGAAGAAAAAAGAACAAAACAAAACAGCATAGAGGTAATCTTAATCAAACAGTTGGCAGTAACGCGGTAAGTAAGGAGCGACCCGGCTCAATGGTCACCAAAACTCTAGAAAACGGGTTTTTGATACCAATAGATACATCAAAAGAATCAGATTTCAATGCTCATTTAAAATATATAGCTTTCATAAGGTTTAGTGCTACCCACCAAAAGTTACGTGCCTGAGAAAATTTGGCTGATTTTCAAAAAAGGGGGAAAGACCCCCTAAAAATTATAGAACCTTAAAGAAAATCACACCATCATATTCAGCATATCAGAGAACCCTACTCTAGGCGTTTCAAGCTCCTATCTACAAAAATGTGGAATTTTGCATTTTTTGCCAGAAGAAAGATCACGGATGCGGGTTTATTTGTTTGTTTTTTGTTTTTTTTCCCAAGGGTGATTGTATCGACCCAGTGGTCCTAGAATATCGTGGAAGGGCTCATTGGAATGGAAATTGAAAGTTGTAGTTCTATTTTTAAGTGACCGAAAAAATGGAGGGCAACTAGGCCCCCTCCCACGCTCATTTTTTCTCAAAGTCACCTGATCAAAATTTTGAGATAGCCATTTTGTTCAGCATGGTCGAAAATATGATAACTATGTCTTTTAGGATGACTTAACCCCCCGAAGTCCCCGGGGAGAGGGCTAAAAGTTATGAACTTTACCCAATGTTAACATATAGTATTGGTTATTGGGAAGTATACAGAAGTTTTCAGGAGGTTTTTTTTCTGGTAGTGGGGGGGGGTTATGTTGGAGGATCTGTTCATGAAGGAAGCTTTCATGGGGGAAGGGAAATTGCCATGAAGGGGGCGCCGGACTTGCCAGCATTATTTATTGGTTATTGGGAAGTATATAGACAATTTCTGGAAGGATTTTTTTATGGAGGGGGGGGGGCTGGAGGAGGGGGTTACTCAGGAGAATCTTTCCGTGGAGGATGTCTCTTTGGGGTAAGGGACATTTCTATGAAGGGGGCGCCGGATTTCCAAGCATTATTTAAAAAACAATCAGAAATTAAATAAAAAAAAACAAGTTTTTTCGACTGAAAATAAGAAGCAGCATCAAAATTAAAAACGAACAGAAATTATAACGTATATGAGGGGTTCTCCCCCAAGTCAATACCTCGCTCTTTACGCAACATTTTTTTAGTGCTTTCAAAAGAGCTATCTATTTTAATTCAACGGCCTTTGGGATTCAGGGGTTTGTGAATTAATTTTTTTTTTAACTTTTAACGTAAAGGGCGTGGTATTGACTAAGGGCAGAACCCCTCATATACGTAATAACATATACGTAATAAAAAAACAATAAAAAAACAAGCGATACGGCTCAATAGTAATCGAAACTTTTAAAAACAGAATTTTGATGTCAATAAACGTATCAAAAGATTGGGTTTATAATACTGATTCTAAATATATAAATTTTATTAAGTTTAGTATTACTAATCAAAGGCTACGAGCCTGAGAAAATTTACCCTATTTTTTAATGATGGGGGAAACATCCCCTACAAGTGAAAGAATTTTAATGAAAATCACACCGTCAGATTCAGCGTATCAGAAAGCCCTATTACATAGGTTTCAAGCTCATATCTGCAAAAATCTGCAACTTTGTATTTTTTGCCAGAAGAAAAATATACGAATATAGAAGTTCGTTACGTAAGTTAATTTGTAAATTACGTCATAACCAAATTTAGAGACATCCATTTAGCAAAAGAAAAGTAAAATTTTTATGCAAATTTTGTTTACTTATTCAATGACGGTGAGCCAAAATAAAAGCTGCATTAACTAAAAAGCGATCAGAAATTAAATAAAAAAAAAGTTTATAAACTGAAAGTAAGGAGCGACATTAAAACTTAAAACGAACAGAAATTATTCCGTATATGAAAGGGGCTGCCCCCTCCTCAACCCCTCGCTCTTTACGCTAAAGTTTGACTCTGTCTTTCAGCTTTTTTATTAAAAATAAAAAACTTTAGCGCAAAGACCGAGGGATTGAGGAGCGGGCTGCTCTTTCCATATACGGAATAATTTCTGTTGGTTATAAGTTTTAACATCGCTCATTACTCTCAGTTTAAAAAACTTGTTTTTTTATTTAATTTATTCGAAACCAGGTCTACTGCATATCCAGCATTATTTTGTATTTATTATTTTTCAGTAAAAGGCTAGTTAATTTTAAAGATAACTATACTGCATCGGTTGAGGGGCTATAATTTTTCTTTTATTAAAGAAGAATTAAATGACAGAAAAAAAGGAAAGATCTAAGAAGAAAAATAGAAAGTAAAAGAGGCTACCCAACATCTAAGTTAGCTTTTTCGCAGCAGTAAAAAAGAGTTAGCTTTTTTTAGTGCCATAGGTAGTACCCAAAGGGACCACGGTAATCAATTGCTAATTGCTTTGGCGTGATGTTCTGCGTTTTCCTAACAAGCATGTTTGAATATGTTGAAGGGCTGTCCTTTCTCGAACTTCAAGAAGAAAATTTACTCCAATTAATAGAAAAAAATTAAAAATAGGTTTTCCGATAATATATGTTTCATTAAATCTGAACATCTCTATCTCCAGGACAACCCGCGAGAAGTTATATGGTTTTTTTAAGATTTCCGGGAAAGTAGGTGTCGGCTTTTAGTTTTGTGTCGTTTATTTGGATCTCTTATACAAGCTCTACAAGTCAAGGCAAGACTGCACAATAATTTCTAAATATTTAGACCAGGCAAACTAAAAAAGTCTATATGTGGCGTGTTAGGATGAAAATTTTTGGTACAGTATCCCCTTAAAACAATATAAACTACCCAGTCCGGTTCATAATAGAAAATTTGGTCTAACAGATCGCGATAAAAAACACACGACTTAATAAAACACAAATACTGTAAGTTACTTACTTGCCGAGCCGGTTCACTTGGCTTTTGCTTCTTAATCCATCTGTTCAGAGAAACTTGCTTTTCTGCTTCTTTCTCCTTCTTCAATGCTGCCAATTTACGCTTTTGAGCTCCTGACAAACTCATGAATTCTCAATGGCTCTTCAATTGATGTTATCAGATAGTAAGCTGGCAAACTGGGTGAATAATATATGGACTGCGTTTAGATAGTCTGACAATTTTAAATAATCTCCTCAATTTAAAGCGATTTGCATGGTTTCTTAAATTTCTCTTTTTATGCTCCCGGCAAGGATGCCGCTCCCGACAAAGATTCCGCTTCTATTAAGAATCGCACCCTTCCATTCTATAAGACATTATAGGATTTCTATCTGGACATCAACTACGCTGAACAAAATGGTTATTTCAAAATTTGGATTTGATGAGTTTTGGGGCATGATGGGCGTGGAGGGGGTTGCTAGTTGCCCTCCATTCACTTTTGACTATTAAAAAGGGCACTAGCCATTCCAATTTCCAATCGATTGAGCCCTTTTCGAAGTTTCTACGACAACTCCTTCGATACAAAGTGCCTGACTGAAGAAGAAAAAAAAACATATTGTGTCCACATCGTTCTTTACTTAGGCAGCGCTAGCGCGCTGCCTATGATGCTTGAAGTGTTTTTTCGTCGGTTCATTCCTTCTAGCCATCCTGTGATGATAGTCCCATCTGATCTTTTCACATTTTTTGATGTGGTGGTATTCCTTTTCTTTTTCAAGTTCAGCTCTCTGAAGATCCTATATTGTTTATGAGTCTCATTTCTAGCTGCAGCTTCTTCTAAGTCTGTGGCCAGCTTTGCTCAGTAGGCATTTTCATATCTCCTTGCCAGCTTATGAGCTTTCTGACGGAGCTCTCTGAATACCGTCTTGTTCGATTCGTTTTTCTTCTCATGCAGGACAGTGAGTGTTTCGCCGTTGCACCCCTTTTTAGTACCTTTTGTTCGCTTTCCAAAGACTTGAACAGCAATATCTTGCGTAATTTGTTCTTGATCTTTGACCTTGTCCTCTCTATGACTTCCTTTTCTGGACTCTCATTTTCTTGTTGTATTTGTTCCAGCGTTAGAAAGCCGTTCCTCACCTCCATGTCAAACTAAGCCCTGACTTTTGGAATTTTGAGTTTCTCATTGTCATACTTAGGGATTAGTTTGGGTTTTTTACGGTTTGATAGCTTCACCTGTAACTGCAAGAATGAAATGGTCTAAGCAGTTCTTTGAACCGGTGTTGGCTCCTCTGAACACTCGACAGTTGACTACCGATGATCTCCATCTCTAGCGGATAAATATGCATTCGATTTGAGCAAAAGTGTGGCCGTCTCTGGATTACCATGTAAAAGTGGAGATATTCTTGTGCTGGAAGAACATGTGCATGATGGATAGGTTATTATGCATTGTGAGCTGAAGCAGCCACGTGCCATTAGGACACTGCGCGCTACGTCCATGCAGTCCAATAGTAGCATGTTTGGAAGGATTTATTCGGGGGCCAATCCTGGCGTTAAAGTCTCCTCCATTCAGTAACCGATCTCGTTTTTGGCACTTATCAATTGCATTCTGCAGCTGGTCGTAATATATATATATATATATATTTCTGCAGGTTAGGTGAGTCGCGAATAGGTGCGTGAGAAACAATGATTGTTATAAAAATAAAGTTTGTTAATTTTGTAGATTGTTATAAAATATTGTTTTAAAAAATAAAGTTGTGAGACAGAATCAAACTTTAGCGTAAAGAGCGAGGCGTTGAGGAGGGGACAGCCCCTCTCATATACGTAATAATTTCTGTTCGTTTTAATTTCTAATGTTGCTCCTTACTTTCAGTTTAAAAAACTTGTTTTTTTTATTTAATTTCTGATCGTTTTTTAGTTACTGCAGCTTTTATTTTGCCTCACCGTCATTGAATAAGTAAACAAAATTTGCATAAAAATTTTACTTTTCTTTTGTTAAATGTATGTCTCTAAATTTGGTTATGACGTAATTTACAAATTTACTTACGTAACTAACTTCTATATTCGTATATTTTTCTTCTGGCAAAAAATACAAAGTTGCAGATTTTTGCAGATATGAGCTTGAAACCTATGTAATAGGGTTTTCTGATATGCTGAATCTGAAGGTGTGATTTTCATTAATATTCTTTCACTTCTAGGGGATGTTTCCCCCCTCTTTAAAAAATCGGGTAAATTTTCTCAGGCTCTTAGCCTTTGATGAGCAACACTAAACTTAATAAAAATTTATGTATTTAGAATCAGCATTATCAACCCATTCTTTTGATACATTTATTGACATCAAAATTCCGTTTTTAAAAGTTTCGATTACTATTGAGCAGTATCGCTTGTTTTTTTATTGTTTTTTTTATTACGTATATGTTATTACGTATATGAGGGGATTCTCCCCTTAGTCAATACCACGCTCTTTACGTTATAAGTTAAAAAGAATTTTAATTCACAAACCCCTGAATCACAAAGGCCGTTTAATTAGAATAGATAGCTCTTTTAAAGCACTAAAAAAAACTGTAGCGTAAAGAGCAAGGTATTGACTTGGTGGGGGGGAACCCCCTCATTTACGTTATAATTTCTGTTCGTTTTAAGTTCTAATGTTGCTTCTTATTTTCAGTTGAAAAAAAATTGTTTTATTTTTAATTTAATTTCTGATCGTTTTTTAAATAATGCTTGGAAATCCGGCGCTCCCTTCATAAAGATATCCCTTACCCCAAAAAAAAATCCTCCATGACAAGAATCTCCCAAGTACCTCTTTCCTCCAGCCCCCCCCTCCAGACAAAAATCATTCTTGAAATCATCTGTATACATCCCAATAACCAATAAATAATGCTGACAAGTCCGGCACCCCTTCATGGCAATTTCCCGGCCCCCATGAAAACTTCCTTCATGGCAATTTCCCTTCCCCCATGAAAACTTCCTTCATGGACTGATCCTCCAACATAACCCCCGACACCCCCCCTCTCGACTACCAGACAAAAACCTCCTGAAAACTTCTGTATGCTTCCCAATAACCAATACTATATGTAAACATTGGGTAAAGTTCATAACTTTTATCCCTCCCCCTGGGGACTTCGGGGGATTAAGTCATCCCCAAAGACATTAGTTATTATATTTTTTGACCACGCTGAACAAAATCGTTATCTCAAAATTTTGATCAGGTGACTTTGGGGAAAAAATGAGCGTGGGAGGGGGCCTAGTTGCCCTCCATTTTTTGGTCACTTGAAAAGTGGATTAGAACTATTAATTTCCGTTCGAATGAGCCCTCTAGTGATATTCTAGGACCACTGGGTTGATACGATCACCCCTGGGAAAGAAGAACAAAAAAACAAATAAACACGCATCCGTGATTATTCTTCTGGCAAAAAATGCAAAATTCCACATTTTTGTAGATAGGAGCTTGAAACCTCTACAGTAGGGTTATCTGATACGCTGAATATGATGGCGTGATGGTGTGATAAGGTTCTATAACTTTTAGGGGGTCTTTCCCCCTTTTTTTGAAAATCAGCCAAATTTTCTCAGGCACGTACCTTTTGATGGGTAGCACTAAACTTGATGAAAGTTATATATTTAAAATTAGCATTGAAATTTGATTCTTTTGATGTATCTATTGGTATCAAAAACCCGTTTTCTAGAGTTTCGGTTACCATTGAGCCGGGTCGCTCCTTACTGACAGTTCGTTACCACGAACTGTTTGAAATAGACGTAGCTGTTTTGTAGCTGTTGTCTTAAGTCAGTAGCTAAACTCTCCTTTATTATCTCTATAAGGTTAAGGTTGAGCATTGGCAGGGAGAACTTTTATGGATGTGGAAACTCATCTTGAGACTTTTATCTTATCCATGAATCATTCCAGATAAAGTTATTATTTATTTTTACTTATTATTTCTGTAAAGTCAGTTTTTAAAGCTGCATCAAATAGTAAAAGCTAAAAAAATCATTAAAAAGGTATATCTACAGGCGCAATTTATATAGTCAGAGGCGACAGCGTTACCTATAGTAAAGGCCATACGGCTCCAATGTTTTATTATTGTTTTTTTTCTCAGAGGCACTTCATATGGAAGGGGTCATCGTAGAAACTTCAAAGGGGATCATTCGATTGGAAATTGAGAGTTCTAGTGCCCTTTTTAATAGTCGAAAATGATTGGAGGGCAACTAGCCACCCCCCCCCCCCGCCCATCATTCCACCAAACACATCCAATCAAAATTTTGTGGATAGCCATCTTGTTCAACGTAGTTTATTTCCAGATAGAAAATATATTTTTGAGGAGGACACTCCCCCCCCCCAACCCTAAGGGCAAGGGTTTCAAGTCATGCCCTGGGGGCATACAAGGTTTTTATAGAAGGCGCTGTCATAGAAACTTCAAAACAGGCTCATTCGATTGGAAATTACAGGGCTAGTGCCCTTTTTAATAGTCGAAAGTGATGGGAGGGGAACTACCACCCCCTCCCCCCACGCCCATCATTCCCCAAACACATCCAATCAAAATTTTGAGATAGCCATTTTGTTCAGCGTAGTTGATTTTCAGATAGAAAATATGTTTTAGAGGAGGATAATTCCCCACGACCCTCAGGGCAAGGGTTTTAAGTTATGCCCGGGGGGCATATAAGGTTTTATAGAAGGGGTTGTCGTAGAAACTTCAAAAAAGGCTCATTCGATTACAAATTCATAGGGCTAGTGTCCTTTTTAATAGTCGAAAGTGATTGGAGGCCAACTAGCACTCCCCACGCCCATCATTCCCCCAAACACATCCAATCAAAATTTTGAGATAGCCATTTTGTTCAGCGTTGTTGATTTTCAAATAGAAAATACATTTTTGAGGAGGACAATCCCCCAAAACCCGCAGGGCAAGGGTTTTAAGTTATGCCCTGGGTTTTGTAAGGTTTTTGTAGAAGGTGTTGTCGTAGAAAATTCAAAAAGGCTCATTCGATTCGAAAGTAAAAGGGCTAGTGCCACTTTTAATATTCGAAATTGATTGGAGGGTAACTAGCCCCCCCCCCCACGCCAATCATTCCCCCAAACACATCCAATCAAAATTTTGAGATAGCCATTTTGGTCAGCGTAGTTGATTTCCAGATAGAAAATGTGTTTTTTAGGAGGACACTTCCCCACAACCCTCAAGGCAAGGGTTTTAAGTAATACCCTGGGGGCATATAAGGTTTTGTAGAAGACGGTGTCGTAGAAACTTCAAAAAAGGCTCATTCGATTGGAAATTTTTAGTAGTCGAAAGTGATTTGAGGGCAACTAACCCCCCTCTCAAGCCTACCTTTTCCCCAAAGCAATCCAATCAAAATTTTGAGACAGCCATTTTATTAAACGTAGTTTTAAGGTCTGGAAATTAGGTCTTTGAGGATGAAAACTCCCCCACAGCCCTCAGGGCAAGGTTTGTAATTTGAGCATTCTCCGAATCTTTTATATTATTTTTTATGGAAGGGATACTCGTATAAACTTTAGAGAGGGCTCGTTTGATTAGAAATTGAAAGTTCTTGTTCACTTTTTAAGACTCAAAAGAGATTGAAGGGTAACTAGCCCCCCTCCTCCACGTCCTAAATGCATCAGATAAAAATTTTGTTAAAAATAGTTGAAAGGTTAAGTAACAAAACTCTGGCGTCGACAAAACCCCCCAGGGCCCGGGAGCAGGAAGGGATTCTCGTATAAACTTCAGAGAGGGCTCATTTGATTGGAAATTGGAGGTTCTAGTCCAGCTCTTACGAGTCAAAATCGATCGAAGGGCAAATAATCCCCACCCCCACGCCCTTTTTCCCAACCCCTCCCTTTGAACTAATCCTGTTTATACCTGAAGGCCCAATGAGAGTTAGAATGTTTTGGTATTAACACACATCTATTTGGCATCTGCTCTCCTCCCTAACAAGGAAAGAAACAGGGAGTGTAAGGCAGTGGCACATCTAGTGGAGGGGTGAGGGGGCGCGCACCCCCTAACGTCGTATAAAGTAGTGTAATTTACTTATTTAACATAATATTGCGTTAATTAATCTTGCTCCGCTCGCCCTTTTCTCCGATTAACCTCTTTTGCCCCCCCCCCCCCCAAAAAATCCTGGATCCACCCCTGGTGTAAGGGCACTATAAATTTTAATTTGTAATTCAATAAACCCCGTTCCAAAGTTTATGTGACAACCTCTTCCACATAAAGTGCCCCTGGAAAAATAAATAAGTATTAATTCATTGAACCCTTATGGCTCTTTACTTAGGTAACGCTATAGCATTGCTTCTGACCTAAAAAGTTGAGTAGAAATTTCAGCTTTCATTTTATGAATATCCGAAATTATCTGAGGGGAATATGTTTGGTGGACCATATTCCACGGCTGGGAAATTTCTGCTGGGTGGAATTTAACGCGGGGGAATTATCAGCAGGAAAAGAAAATGTTCTTTGAGGGGGGAGGAATTTCCCAGGGGTGGGTTTCCCAAATGTGAATTATTCAGGGAGGGGACGACTAAACCCATTCGATAATATTCTAAATTTTACATCTGAAAGTAACGGGAATAAGAATCAATGGAAATGTCAGACATGGCACTTCAGGTTCCTTTAGACGATTTTGTTCGTGTCTTTTGAAAAACGACATTTTCAAAAGACAGATTAATTTCATCTGTATTACTTTCTCTGTGGCTGCTTAATTATGCATGTGAGGGGGGAGACTTCCCCCCACCACTGTCTCCGTTAAGGTTTCAGTTTTTATCTCAAGCCTTAAAAATTAACGCAATGCGATAAAAGTATAACTCAAAATAACATATATAGAATAATTGCACATAACACGGAACAATTAATCAAAATTGCATATTATAAGTTGAGGCCCACCCATATGATGGGCCAGGAGGCTCACCATTCCACAATCTTTGGAAATCAATCCTGCAATAACTGAAAATATAAAGTATTTTTGAGTATTTTAACGTCTTCCACAACTCACACGGTCCAACATTCTACAGCCCAATGAGTTTGTCTAATCTCCTAAATCGGGGACGGAGGAGACAAGTGATGCTTCGACTCATAACGGATGAGTCTCCAATCTTCCCCTCCCCCTCTCCTACTATATAAGCGAAAGTTTTCTTCTTTCTGCCAATGAAGCCGCTCCCCCCCCAAAGACATTAGTCAGGTAAAGCTTCGTATGGGAAGAAAACATAGCGAATCTATCTTAATTATCCAATTATAAGGTTAAAATACATACTCTGTGATAGATGCAAAATTGCTTTGGCACACAAAATCCTATTAAGGTCAATTCCAAACAGTCGTGATCCCTTTGTGTCAGCAAGTGAAATGGTCAAAACACCCTTATTGGAGGTATTTTTTCAATCAATTCATTTTTGCCAATCGCTGTCCACAAGTTATGCAAGCTGTCTATTGTTCATATATAAGGTTTTTATCAAAGAGGTAATCGTATAGCCTTTGAAAAAAACCTCATTCGATTTAAATTGAAATTTCTAGATCCGTTTTTTAAAGTCAAGAATAATCAGACAGTAAGCACCCCCCCCATGCAATAAAAACGAATTATATTACAAATGTTTTCCTTTGTACTTAATATTGAAACTAAATATTAAAATTACAGTAAAATTTCGAACTGATGAGCTTTCAGCAATTAATATCATTATACTTATTAGTCTTCTTAGTAATTCTTAGTCTTCAGAGTAATGATTGGTCTAGTGTTCTTGAAGCTAATGATGTTGAATGTGCAACAAGTTTATTTGTGTGTTGTATGGGAGCTCTGTTGGATAAGTATTTTCCTCTTAAGAAGAGACCAAGGAATTCTATACCCAAATGCCCATGGATGTCCATAGGTCTGATCAATGCTACACATATGAAGACGTCTCTGTTCAAGGTTGCATGTAAAAGTAAAACACATGATGATCTTTTGAAGTATAAACATTATAAAAATGTACTTACGACTTCAGT
Organism: Artemia sp. Qi Xiang Cuo; assembly: GCF_049724085.1. Classification (NCBI taxonomy): domain Eukaryota; kingdom Metazoa; phylum Arthropoda; class Branchiopoda; order Anostraca; family Artemiidae; genus Artemia; species Artemia sp. Qi Xiang Cuo. Next base: position 12,743,716 of record NC_142798.1, on the reverse strand, counting down.
ACGTGGAGCCAAAAAGCTCTATTTTTCGCGTCGAATTGAAGATTGTAAGGGGAACTTGCGAAAGGTTTGCAATGTAGTTAATGAAGCTATTTCTCGCAAGAAACTCAAAGAGTCCCCCCCATGCTGATGGATCTATTGTGGATAAAAATTCTTCAGCAAACGCCTTCAATTCGTATTTCACCACTCTTCCTTCAGTTCCCGTTCAACCCAAGAGTAGAGTAAGTAGTTTTCTCATTGCAGAAAAGTAATTTTTCCTTTCTCCATGCAGTGATATTGAAATTTATAGTATTATTTCCCAGCTTCCAAGTAGCTGTTCAGTTGATGGTTTTGGTTTGAGTAGCCTAATAATGTTCTTAAAAAAATTGGTCGGTTTGTTTCTAACCCCATATCACACATAACTAACCTCTCTCTTTCTTCTGGTGTTTTCTCTCATTTATTTAAAGTTGCTAATGTTTTACCTTTACATAAAAAAGGTGATTCATCTCTAATTTCAAATTATAAACCCATTTCTCTTCTTCATGTCATCTCTAAGGTTGTTGAAAGAGTAGTTTATCATAGACTCTCTTCATTTGTTTTTAGTACTAATACGACTGCAGGAAATTCTCTCATAACTAACTATCAGTATGGTTTTTGTCCCACTTTCTCTACCTCGCATGCACTTTCAGATGCAACAGAGTTTGTGCGGGTTAATCTGGACAAGGGCTTGTGTGTTTTGGGTCTATTTCTTGACTTTTCAAAGGCCTTTGATATGGTTGACCACTCTGTTCTTTTGTCTAAACTATCTTCATTTGGAGTACATGGAGTCCCACTAGAATGGTTAAGGTCTTATCTGTCGGGAAGATCTCAGTATGTTTCAGTTAATGGTAATTCTTCCACTTCTTTGCCTATATTGAAGGCTGTCCCACAGGGCTCTGTGCTTGGATCACTTTTGTTTTTAATTTATATTAATGATCTTGTTGATGGTCTTCATCCCCTTGTGCACCCTATTCTTTTTGCTGACGACAGTAACTTTTTCATTGCTGCAGTGGACCTGCCATCTGCCACTTCCCTAGCTCAAGGTCTTCTTGATAAAGTAAAAGATTGGTGCTGGTCAAATGGTATGACTCTCAACAGCCGAAAAAGTGCCATTGTACACTTCAGGACCCCTTATCGTATGGGAGACGTAAGGGAGCCAATCATCCTGACTTATGGGAATGATGCTATGCCGCAAGCTGCTATGGTGAAATTTCTTGGTGTGTATCTTGACTGTTTTCTCTCTTTTAAGCCTCATATAACTCACACCCGTTCCCTCTTCTTCCGCCAGTCTTCAATGTTGCACCGGGTTAACTCATTTCTTCCCCCAGATGTTATGCTTTCTCTTTATTATGCTTTTATATTTCCTTACCTTTTTTATTACTGCTCGGTCTGGGTTAGTGCTAAAAGATCTCTTCTCTGCTCACTTCAAAGAGCCGAAAATAGGGCAGTGAAGGCTACTTCTCTTTTCCTTTGGATTTACCCTTCCTCTGATCTTTATAATGATACTGGAATAGCTCCACTGGATCGTATTGTGAGTAAAAGTAATCTTTATTTAGCGCATTTTGCTTTTCTAGGTACACTTCCACCGCCTCTGCAGCAATTTTTTTCACGGACAGGCTCAGGTAGGTACTCTACTTTTTTACGTAGTTCTTCTCGTAGACTTATTTTGCCCAAACGTTCATCTACAGCAGCCCAGAGGTCTCCTGTTTATAAATCAATTCAATTATGGAATTTAACCCCACCGGATGTCCCGTTATTTCTGTCTGCAAAGGCAGTTATTCGTCGTGTCTTTCCAGTTTAGTAATTTCTCTCTCCTTCGTTTATTTTCCCTGTTTTCTCTTTTCCTAGTGTTTCTCCTTTTTGTGTTTTTCCCTTATATATCGTTATTATTATATATTTTTTTTTCTTTTTTTTTTCTTTACTGTATGGTAGTGTTTATTCTCTTTAATCTTTATTTCATATATATATTTTGTTTGATTTAGAGTAATATTTATGGTTGTTTTAGTGCTTTATTATGTTGTAAGGCCGACAACAAGCCAAGTTTCTTGGGCCAAATAATTTTTCTTTACGTTTGTAATAGAGTTTAGTATTAATAAAATGATTGATTGATTGATTGATACATCAAATATTCAGTTTAATTTATTAGTTCTTTCCAAGATTGGTCAAGACAAATATAGTTTCTATACAAACAAAATTTGAATACTGCCCCCTTCTTCCACGGCAAAAACCTAAAGCCTTCTGCATCATTCGCGCTTCGCTGGAAATAAACTTGTCCTATATTACAAATTTATTCTTTTCCAGATCTTAGAACATTGAAAATTAAAATAGAAATTATAGTGAAAAATAATATTTGACCGATCAGTATTTCAACAATTAATATCATTATATATCTAATATTCAATATGATTTTGTTTATACTTTCCAAGACTGTTCAAGAATCATATAGTTTTCAGCAAGGCGCCAATGCCGCAGTAGGTTTTAGGCTTCTGCAGTGAGGAGATACCCAAACTTTTGTTTGTAGTTATTTTTATTCCATTCAAACTTGATTTGCATATTCAATTTAAATTTCACTGGTTTTAAGATTCATTTATTCATTTACATTAATATATATTGTATGTTTGTTCGCAATGATTGTTTATTTAATTTCTGTTCCTTTTAAGTTTCATTTGTACTTTAACAGCAAACTATTTTTTTTCGTTTTAAGCTTGATTTTCATATTCAATCTAAGCATTACTCGCTTTAAGATCTATTTAATCATTTATATTATTACTTGTTGTATGTTTTTTGCAATGATTGTTTATTTAATTTATGTTCGTTTTGGGTTTCATTTATTCTTTAATAATAATTTCTGGTCGTTTTGTGTTTTAATATTAACAGGTATTCATATCTCCTGAGCTTAAGCTAAAAATGGCCTTTACTTTTCTTTGAAAAACTTATTTTTCGGAAAGTTTTTTTAATTAATTTCATGTAAAGAGGCGAAATAAACTTTAAGTATTTGCCAAGCAATAGAAAAAATAATAATAACAATAAGTTCAATACCTTATAATTCTTCTAAACTTATACCAGGAATAATGAACAAAGCATAACTTAATGCATCTTGACTTTTATCTTATCCAGTTATCACTCCAGATAAAATTATTATTTATTTTTATTTGTTATTTCTGTAAAGTCAGTTTTTAAAGCTGCGTCAAATAGTAAAAGCTAAAAAAATGACTAAAAGGGAAATAAAGATATTTAAATAAAGATATAAAAATGTATATAAAGATAAATAAAGATATATAAAGAATATTGAACAAAGCATAACTTAATACATCTTGACTTTTATCTTATCCATGAATCACTCCAGATAAAGCTATTATTTATTTTTATTTATTATTTCTGTAAAGTCAGTCTTTAAAGCTGCGTCAAATAGTAAAAGCTAAAAAAATCATTAAAAAGGTATATCTACAGCCGCATTTTACCAGGTAAGTTTCATATAAAGAGGCCAAATCAAGTTTAAGTATTTGCCGATAATTTAAAAAAATAATATTAATAATAAGCTCAATACCTTATACGTCTTCTAAACTTATGCGAAGAATAATGAAAAAAGCATAACTTAATGCATCTTGACTTTTATCTTATCCATGAATCACTCCAGATAAAGTTATTATTTATTTTTATTTATTATTTCTGTAAAGTCAGTTTTTAAAGCTGCGTCAAATAGTAAAAGCTAAAAAAAATCACTAAAAAGGTATATTCACGGCCACAATCTACCAGATACGTTTCAAATCAAGAGGCTAAATCAAGTTTAAGTATTTTCCAAGCATTTAAAAAAAATTAATAATAATAAATTCAATACCTTATACGTCTTCTAAACTTATACGAAGAATAATGAACAAAGCATAGCTCAATGCATCTTGACTTTTATCTTATCCATGAATCACTCCAGATAAATTTATTATTTATTTTATTTATTTTTTCTGTAAAGTCAGTTTTTTTAGCTGCGTCAAATAGTAAAAGCTAGAAAAATCATTAAAAAGGTATATAAAGATATATCTACGGCCGTAATTTACCAAGTAAGTTTCATATAAAGAGGCCAAATCAAGTTCAAATATTTGCCAAGAATTTAAAAAAATAATATGAATAATAAGCTCAATACCTTGTACGTCTTCTAAACTTATATGAAGAATAACGAACAAAGCATAACTTAATGCATCTTGACTTTTATCTTATCCATGAATCACTCCAGATAAATTTATTATTTATTTTTATTTATTATTTCTGTAAAGTCAGTTTTTAAAGCTGCGTCAAATAGTAAAAGCTAAAAAATCATTAAAAAGGTATATCTAAGGCCAAAATTTACCAGATAAGTTTCATATAAAGAGGCCAAATGAAGTTTAAGTATTTGCCAAGTATTTAAAAAAAATTAATAATATTAAATTCAATACCTTATACGTCTTCTAAACTTATACGAAGAATAATGAACAAAGCATACCGTAATGCATCTTGACTTTTATCTTATCCATGAATCACTCCAGATAAAGTTATTACTCATTTTATTAATTTTTTCTGTAAAGTCAGTTTTTAAAGCTGCGTCAAATAGTAAAAGCTATAAAAATCATAAAAATGTATATAAAGATATATCTACGGCTGCAATTTACCAGGTAAGTTTCATATAAAGAGGCCAAATCAAGTTTATGTGTTTGCCAAGAATTTAAAAAAAAAATATTTATAATAAGCTCAATATCTTATACGTCTTCTAAACTTATACGTAGAATAAAGAACAAAGCATAACTTAATGCATCTTGACTTTTATGTTATCCATGAATTACTCCAGATAAAGTTATTATTTATTTTTATTTATTTTTTCTGTAAAGTCAGTTTTTAAAGCTGCGTCAAATAGTAAAAGCTAAAAAATCATTAAAAAGGTATATCTACAGCAACAATTTACCAGATAAGTTTCATATAATGAGGCAAAATCAAGTTTAAGTATTTGCCAAGCATTTAAAAAAAATTAATAATAATAAATTCAATACCTTATACGTCTTCTTAACTTATACGAAGAATAATGAACAAAGCAAAACTTAATGCATCTTGACTTTTATCTTATCCATGAATCACTCCAGATAAAGTTATTATTTATTTCATTTTTTTTATGTAAAGTCAGTTTTTAAAGCTGCGTCAAATAGTAAAAGCTAGAAAAATCATTAAAAGGTATATAAAGATATATCTACGGGCGCAATTTACCAGGTAAGTTTTTATATAAAGAGGCAAAATCAAGTTTAAGTATTTACCAAGAATTAAAAAAAATAATTTTTATAATAAGCTCAATACCTTATACCTCTTCTAAACTTATACGAAGAATAACGAACAAAGCATACCTTAATGCATCTTGACTTTTATCTTATCCAAGAATATCTCCAGATAAAGTTATTATTTATTTTATTTATTATATCTGTAAAGTCAGTTTTTAAAGCTGCGTCAAACAGTAAAAGCTAGAAAAAACATTAAAAAGGTATATAAAGATATATCTACGGCCACAGTTTACCAGGTAAGTTTTATATAAAGAGGCAAAATCGAGTTTAAGCATTTGCCAAGAATTTAAAAAAACAATGTTAATTATAAGCTCAATACCTTATATGTCTTCTAAACTTATACGAAGAATAATGAACAAAGCATAACTTAATGCATCTTGACTTTTATCTTATCCATGAATCACTCCAGATAAAGTTATTATTTATTTTTATTTATTATTTCTGTAAAGTCAGTTTTTAAAGCTGCGTCAAATATTAAAAGCTAAGAAAATAATTAAAAAGGTATATCTACGGCCACAATTTACCAGATAAGTTTCATATAAAGAGGCCAAATCAAGTTTAAGTATTTGCCAAGTATTTAAAAAAAATTAATAACAATAAATTCAATACCTTATACGTCTTCTAAACTTATACGAAGAATAATGAAAAAAGCATAACTTAATGCATCTTGACTTTTATCTTATCCATGAATCACTCCAGATAAAGTTATTATTTATTTTATTAATTTTTTCTGTAAAGTCAGTTATTTAAAGCTGTGTCAAATAGTAAAAGCTATAAAAATCATAAAAATGTATATAAAGATATATCTAAGGCCGCAATTTACCAGGTAAGTTTCATATAAAGAGGCCAAATAAGTTTAAGTATTTGCCAAGAGTTTAAAAAGATAATATTCATAATAAGCTCAATACCTTATACGTCTTCTAAACTTATACGTAGAATAACGAACAAAGCATAACTTAATGCATCTTGACTTTTATCCTATCCATGAATCACTCCAGATAAAGCTATTATTTATTTTTATTTATTTTTTCTGTAAAGTCAGTTTTTAAAGCTGTGTCAAATAGTAAAAGCTAAAAAATCATTAAAAAGGTATATCTACAGCCACAATTTACCAGATATGTTTCATATAATGAGGCAAAATCAAGATTAAGTATTTGCCAAGCATTTAAAAAAAATTAATAATAATAAATTCAATACCTTATACGTCTTCTAAACTTATAAGAAGAATAATGAACAAAGCATAACTTAATGCATCTTGACTTTTATCTTATCCATGAATCACTCCAGATAAAGTTATTATTTATTTTTATTTATTTTTTCTGTAAAGTCAGTTTTTAAAGCTGCGTCAAATAGTAAAAGCTTAAAAAACATTAAAAATGTATATCTACAGCCACAATTTACCAGATAAGTTTCATATAATGAGGCCAAATCAAGTTTAAGTGTTTGCCAAGAATTTAAAAAAATAATATTTATAATAAGCTCAATACCTTATACGTCTTCTAAACTTATACGTAGAATAACGAACAAAGCATAACTTAATGCATCTTGACTTTTATCTTATCCCTGAATCACTCCACATAAAGTTATTATTTATTTTTATTTATTTTTTCTGTAAAGTCAGTTTTTAAAGCTGCGTCAAATAGTAAAAGCTAAAAAATCATTAAAAAGGTATATCTACAGCCTCAATTTACCAGATAAGTTTCATATAATGAGGCAAAATCAAGTTTAAGTATTTGCCAAGCATTTAAAAAAAATTAATAATAATAAATTCAATACCTTATACGTCTTCTTAACTTATACGAAGAATAATGAACAAAGCATAACTTAATACATCTTGACTTTTATCTTATCCATGAATCACTCCAGATAAAGTTATTATTTATTTCATTTTTTTTTCTGTAAAGTCAGTTTTTAAAGCTGCGTCAAATAGTAAAAGCTAGAAAAATCATTAAAAGGTATATAAAGATATATCTACAGCCGCAATTTACCAGGTAAGTTTTTATATAAAGAGGCAAAATCAAGTTTAAGTATTTGCCAAGAATTAAAAAAAATAATATTTATAATAAGTTCAATACCTTATACCTCTTCTAAACTTATACGAAGAATAACGAACAAAGCATACCTTAATGCATCTTGACTTTTATCTTATCCAAGAATCTCTCCAGATAAAGTTATTATTTATTTTATTTATTATATCTGTAAAGTCAGTTTTTAAAGCTGCGTCAAACAGTAAAAGCTAGAAAAAACATTAAAAAGGTATATAAAGGTATATCTACGGCCACAGTTTACCAGGTAAATTTTATATAAAGAGGCAAAATCGAGTTTAAGTATTTGCCAAGAATTTAAAAAAATAATGTTAATTATAAGCTCAATACCTTATATGTCTTCTAAACTTATACGAAGAATAATGAACAAAGCATAACTTAATGCATCTTGACTTTTATCTTATCCATGAATCACTCCAGATAAAGTTATTATTTATTTTTATTTATTTATTCTGTAAAGTCAGTTTTTAAAGCTGCGTCAAATATTAAAAGTTAAGAAAATAATTAAAAAGGTATATCTACGGCCACAATTTACCAGATAAGTTTCATATAAAGAGGCCAAATCAAGTTTAAGTATTTGCCAAGTATTTACAAAAAATTAATAACAATAATTTATACGTCTTCTAAACTTATACGAAGAATAACGAACAAAGCATAATTTAATGCATATTGATTTTTATCTTATCCATGAATCACTCCAGATAAAGTTATTATTTATTTTATTAATTTTTTCTGTAAAGTCAGTTATTTAAAGCTGCGTCAAATAGTAAAAGCTATAAAAATCATAAAAATGTATATAAAGATATATCTACGGCCGCAATTTACCGGGTAAGTTTCATATAAAGAGGCCAAATAAGTTTAAGTATTTGCCAAGAGTTTAAAAAAATAATATTCATAATAAGCTCAATACCTTATACGTCTTCTAAACTTATACGTAGAATAACGAACAAAGCATAACTTAATGCATCTTCACTTTTATCCTATCCATGAATCACTCCAGATAAAGTTATTATTTATTTTTATTAAAGCTGAGTTTTTAAAGCTGAGTCAAATAGTAAAAGCTAGAAAAATCATTAAAAAGGTATACAAAGATATATCTACGGCCGCAATTTACCAGGTAAGTTTCATATAAAGAGGCCAAATCAAGTTTAAGTATTTGCCAAGAATTAAAAAAAATAATATTAATAATAAGCTCAATACCTTATACGTCTTCTAAACTTATACGAAGAATAACGAACAAAGCATAACTTAATGCATCTTGATTTTTATCTTATCCATATATCACTCCAGATAAAGTTATTATTTATCTTTATTTATTATTTCTGTAAAGTCAGTTTTTAAAGTTGCGTTAAATAGTAAAAGCTATAAAAATCATTAAAAAGGTATATAAAGATATATCTACGGCCGCAATTTACCGGGTAAGTTTCATATAAAGAGGCCAAATAAGTTTAAGTATTTGCCAAGAGTTTAAAAAAATAATATTCATAATAAGCTCAATACCTTATACGTCTTCTAAACTTATACGTAGAATAACGAACAAAGCATAACTTAATGCATCTTCACTTTTATCCTATCCATGAATCACTCCAGATAAAGTTATTATTTATTTTTATTTATTATTTCTGTAAAGTCAGTTTTTAAAGCTGCGTCATATAGTAAAAGCTAAAATATCATTAAAAAGGTATATCTACAGCCACAATTTACCAGATAAGTTTTATATAATGAGGCCAAATCAAGTTTAAGTATTTGCCAAGCATTTAAAAAAAATTAATAATAATAAATTCAATACCTTATACGTCTTCTAAACTTATACGAAGAATAATGAACAAAGCATAACTTAATGCATCTTGACTTTTATCTAATCCATGAATCACTCCAGATAAAGTTATTATTTATTTCATTTTTTTTCTGTAAAGTCAGTTTTTAATGCTGCGTCAAACAGTAAAAAGCTAGAAAAATCATTAAAAAGGTATGTAAAGATATATCTACGGCCGCAATTTACCAGGTAAGTTCTTATATAAAGAGGCCAAATCAAGTTTAAGTATTTGTCAAGAATTAAAAAAAATAATATTTATAATAAGCTCAATACCTTATACTTCTTCTAAACTTATACGAAGAATAACGAACAAAGCATACCTTAATGCATCTTGACTTTTATCTTATCCGTGAATCTCTCCAGATAAAGTTATTATTTATTTTACTTATTATATCTGTAAAGTCAGTTTTTAAAGCTGCGTCAAATAGTAAAAGCTAGAAAAATCATTAAAAAGGTATATAAAGACATATCTACGGCCACAGTTTACCAGGTAAGTATCATATAAAGAGGCAAAATCAAGTTAAAGTATTTGCCAAGAATTTAAAAAAATAATGTTAATTATAAGCTCAATACCTTATATGTCTTCTAAACTTATACGAAGAATAATGAACAAAGCATAACTTAATGCATCTTGACTTTTATCTTATCCATGAATCACTCCAGATAAAGTTATTATTTATTTTTATTTATTATTTCTGTAAAGTCAGCTTTTAAAGCTGTGTCAAATATTAAAAGCTAAAAAGATAATTAAAAAGGTATATCTACGGCCACAACTTACAAGATAAGTTTCATATAAAGAGGCCAAATCAAGTTTAAGCATTTCCCAAGCATTAAAAAAAATTAAAAATAATAAATGCAATACTTTATACATCTTCTAAACTTATACGAAGAATAATGAACAAAGCATAATTTAATGCATCTTGACTTTTATCTTATCCATGAATAACTCCAGATAAAGTTATTATTTATTTTATTTATTTTTTCTGTAAAGTCAGTTTTTAAAGCTGAGTCAAATAGTAAAAGCTAGAAAAATCATTAAAAAGGTATACAAAGATATATCTACGGCCGCAATTTACCAGGTAAGTTTCATATAAAGAGGCCAAATCAAGTTTAAGTATTTGCCAAGAATTAAAAAAAATAATATTAATAATAAGCTCAATACCTTATACGTCTTCTAAACTTATACGAAGAATAACGAACAAAGCATAACTTAATGCATCTTGATTTTTATCTTATCCATATATCACTCCAGATAAAGTTATTATTTATCTTTATTTATTATTTCTGTAAAGTCAGTTTTTAAAGTTGCGTTAAATAGTAAAAGCTAGAAAAATCATTAAAAAGGTATATAAAGATATATCTTTGGCCGCAATTTACCAGGTAAGTTTCATATAAAGAGGCCAAATCAAGTTTAAGTATTTGCCAAGAATTAAAAAAGATAGTATTAATAATAAGATCAATACCTTATACGTCTTCTAAACTTATATGAAGAATAACGAACAAAGCATAACTTAATGCATATTGATTTTAATCTTATCCATATATCACTCCAGATAAAGTTATTATTTATATTTGTTTATCATTTCTGTAAAGTCAGGTTTCAAAGTTGCGTTAAATAGTAAAAGCTAGAAAAATCATTAAAAAGATATATAAAGATATATCTACGGCCGCAATTTACCAGGTAAGTTTCATATAAAGAGGCCAAATCAAGTTAAAGTATTTGCCAAGAATTTAAAAAAATAATATTAATAATAAGCTCAATACTTTATACGTCTTCTAAACTTATACGAAGAATAATGAACAGAGCGTAACTTAATGCATCTTGACTTTTATCTTATCCTTGAATCACTCCAGATAAAGTTATTATTTATTTTTATTTATTATTTCTGTAAAGTCAGTTTTTAAAGCTGCGTCAAATAGTAAAAGCTAGAAAAATCAATAAGAAGGTATATAAAGATATATCTACGGCCACAGTTTACCAGGTAAGTTTCATATAAAGAGGCAAAATCAAGTTTAAGTATTTGCCAAGAATTTAAAAAAATAATATTAATAATAAGCTCAATACCTTATACGTCTTCTAAACTTATACGAAGAATAATGAACAAAGCATAACTTTATGCATCTTGACTTTTATCTTATCCATACATCACTCCAGATACAGTTATTATTTATTTTATTTATTATTTCTGTAAAGTCAGTTTTTAAAACTGCGTCAAATAGTAAAAGCTAGAAAAATCATTAAAAAGGTATATCTACGGTGACAGTTTACCAGGTAAGTTTCATATAAAGAGGCCAAATCAAGGTTTAAGTATTTGCCAAGAATTTAAAAAAAATAATATTAATTATAAAATCAATACCTTATACGTCTTCTGAACTTATACGAAGAATAATGAACAAAGCATAACTTAATGAATCTTGACTTTTATCTTATCCATGAATCACTCCAGATAAAGTTATTATTAATTTTATTTATTTTTTCTGTAAGGTCAGTTTTTAAAGCTGCGTCAAATAGTAAAAGCTAAAAAATCATTAAAAAGGTATATAAAGATATATCTACGGCCTCAATTTACCAGGTAAGTTTCATATAAAGAGGCCAAATCAAGTTTAAGTATTTGCCAAGAATTTAAAAAATAATATTAATAATAAGCTCAATACCTTATACGTCTTCTAAACTTATACGAAGAATAATGAAAAAAACATAAATTAATGCATCTTGACTTTTATCTTATCCATGAATCACTCCAGATAAAGTTATTATTTATTTTTACTTATTATTTCTGTAAAGTCAGTTTTTAAAGCTGCGTCAAATATTAAAAGCTAAGAAAATAATTAATAAGGTATATCTACGGCCACAATTTACCTGATAAGTTTCATATAAAGAGGCCAAATCAAGTTTAAGTATTTGCCAAGTATTTAAAAAAAATTAATAACAATAAATTCAAAACCTTATACGTCTTCTAAACTTATACGAAGAATAATGAACAAAGCATAAATTAATGCATCTTGACTTTTATCTTATCCATGAATCACTCCAGATAAAGTTATTATTTATTTTATTAATTTTTTCTGTATAGTCAGTTATTTAAAGCTGCGTCAAATAGTAAAAGCTATAAAAATCATAAAAATGTATATAAGGATATATCTAAGGCCGCAATTTACCAGGTAAGTTTCATATAAAGAGGCCAAATAAGTTTAAGTATTTGCCAAGAGTTTAAAAAAATAATATTCATAATAAGCTCAATACCTTATACGTCTTCTAAACTTATACGTAGAATAACGATTAAAGCGTAACTTAATGCATCTTGACTTTTATCTTATCCATGAATCACTCCAGATAAAGTTATTATTTATTTTTATTTATTTTTTCTGTAAAGTCAGTTTTTAAAGCTGCGTCAAATAGTAAAAGCTAAAATATCATTAAAAAGGTATATCTACAGCCACAATTTACCAGATAAGTTTTATATAATGAGGCCAAATCAAGTTTAAGTATTTGCCAAGCATTTAAAAAAAATTAATAATAATAAATTCAATACCTTATACGTCTTCTAAACTTATACGAAGAATAATGAACAAAGCATAACTTAATACATCTTGGCTTTTATCTTATCCATGAATCACTCCAGATAAAGTTATTATTTATTTCATTTTTTTTTCTGTAAAGTCAGTTTTTAAAGCTGCGTCAAATAGTAAAAGCTAGAAAAATCATTAAAAGGTATATAAAGATATATCTACGGCCTCAATTTACCAGGTAAGTTTTTATATAAAGAGGCAAAATCAAGTTTAAGTATTTGCCAAGAATTAAAAAAAATAATATTTATAATAAGCTCAATACCTTATACCTCTTCTAAACTTATACGAAGAATAACGAACAAAGCATACCTTAATGCATCTTGACTTTTATCTTATCCAAGAATCTCTCCAGATAAAGTTATTATTTATTTTATTTATTATATCTGTAAAGTCAGTTTTTAAAGCTGCGTCAAACAGTAAAAGCTAGAAAAAATATTAAAAAGGTATATAAAGATATATCTACGGCCACAGTTTACCAGGTAAGTTTTATATAAAGAGGCAAAATCAAGTTTAAGTATTTGCCAAGAATTTAAAAAAATAATGTTAATTATAAGCTCAATACCTTATATGTCTTCTAAACTTATACAAAAGAATAATGAACAAAGCATAACTTAATGCATCTTGACTTTTATCTTATCCATGAATCACTCCAGATAAAGTTATTATTTATTTTTATTTATTTATTCTGTAAAGTCAGTTTTTAAAGCTGCGTCAAATATTAAAAGCTAAGAAAATAATTAAAAAGGTATATCTACGGCCACAATTTACCAGATAAGTTTCATATAAAGAGGCCAAATCAAGTTTAAGTATTTGCCAAGTATTTAAAAAAAATTAATAACAATAAATTCAATACCTTATACGTCTTCTAAACTTATACGAAGAATAATGAACAAAGCATAACTTAATGCATCTTGGCTTTTATCTTATCCATGAATCACTCCAGATAAAGTTATTATTTATTTTATTAATTTTTTCTGTAAAGTCAGTTATTTAAAGCTGCGTCAAATAGTAAAAGCTATAAAAATCATAAAAATGTATATAAAGATATATCTACGGCCGCAATTTACCAGGTAAGTTTCATATAAAGAGGCCAAATAAGTTTAAGTATTTGCCAAGAGTTTAAAAAAATAATATTCATAATAAGCTCAATACCTTATACGTCTTCTAAACTTATACGTAGAATAACGAACAAAGCATAACTTAATACATCTTCACTTTTATCCTATCCATGAATCACTCCAGATAAAGTTATTATTTATTTTTATTTATTATTTCTGTAAAGTCAGTTTTTAAAGCTGCGTCATATAGTAAAAGCTAAAATATCATTAAAAAGGTATATCTACAGCCACAATTTACCAGATAAGTTTTATATAATGAGGCCAAATCAAGTTTAAGTATTTGCCAAGCATTTAAAAAAAATTAATAATAATAAATTCAATACCTTATACGTCTTCTAAACTTATACGAAGAATAATGAACAAAGCATAACTTAATGCATCTTGACTTTTATCTAATCCATGAATCACTCCAGATAAAGTTATTATTTATTTCATTTTTTTCTGTAAAGTCAGTTTTTAATGCTGCGTCAAACAGTAAAAAGCTAGAAAAATCATTAAAAAGGTATGTAAAGATATATCTACGGCCGCAATTTACCAGGTAAGTTCTTATATAAAGAGGCCAAATCAAGTTTAAGTATTTGTCAAGAATTAAAAAAAATAATATTTATAATAAGCTCAATACCTTATACTTCTTCTAAACTTATACGAAGAATAACGAACAAAGCATACCTTAATGCATCTTGACTTTTATCTTATCCGTGAATCTCTCCAGATAAAGTTATTATTTATTTTATTTATTATATCTGTAAAAAAAAAAAAAAGTCAGTTTTTAAAGCTGCGTCAAATAGTAAAAGCTAGAAAAATCATTAAAAAGGTATATAAAGACATATCTACGGCCACAGTTTACCAGGTATCATATAAAGAGGCAAAATCAAGTTAAAGTATTTGCCAAGAATTTAAAAAAATAATTTTAATTATAAGCTCAATACCTTATATGTCTTCTAAACTTATACGAAGAATAATGAACAAAGCATAACTTAATGCATCTTGACTTTTATCTTATCCATGAATCACTCCAGATAAAGTTATTATTTATTTTTATTTATTATTTCTGTAAAGTCAGCTTTTAAAGCTGCGTCAAATATTAAAAGCTAAAAAGATAATTAAAAAGGTATATCTACGGCCACAATTTACCAGATAAGTTTCATATAAAGAGGCCAAATCAAGTTTAAGTATTTCCCAAGCATTAAAAAAAATTAAAAATAATAAATGCAATACTTTATACATCTTCTAAACTTATACGAAGAATAATGAACAAAGCATAACTTAATGCATCTTGACTTTTATCTTATCCATGAATAACTCCAGATAAAGTTATTATTTATTTTATTTATTTTTTCTGTAGTCAGTTTTTAAAGCTGAGTCAAATAGTAAAAGCTAGAAAAATCATTAAAAAGGTATACAAAAATATATCCACGGCCGCAATTTACCAGGTAAGTTTCATATAAAGAGGCCAAATCAAGTTTAAGTATTTGCCAAGAATTAAAAAAAATAATATTAATAATAAGCTCAATACCTTATACGTCTTCTAAACTTATACGAAGAATAACGAACAAAGCATAACTTAATGCATCTTGATTTTTATCTTATCCATATATCACTCCAGATAAAGTTATTATTTATCTTTATTTATTATTTCTGTAAAGTCAGTTTTTAAAGTTGCGTTAAATAGTAAAAGCTAGAAAAATCATTAAAAAGGTATATAAAGATATATCTTTGGCCGCAATTTACCAGGTAAGTTTCATATAAAGAGGCCAAATCAAGTTTAAGTATTTGCCAAGAATTAAAAAAGATAATATTAATAATAAGATCAATACCTTATACGTCTTCTAAACTTATACGAAGAATAACGAACAAAGCATAACTTAATGCATATTGATTTTTATCTTATCCATATATCACTCCAGATAAAGTTATTATTTATCTTTGTTTATCATTTCTGTAAAGTCAGGTTTCAAAGTTGCGTTAAATAGTAAAAGCTAGAAAAATCATTAAAAAGATATATAAAGATATATCTACGGCCGCAATTTACCAGGTAAGTTTCATATAAAGAGGCCAAATCAAGTTAAAGTATTTGCCAAGAATTAAAAAAAATAATATTAATAATAAGCTCAATACCTTATACGTCTTCTAAACTTATACGAAGAATAATGAACAGAGCGTAACTTAATGCATCTTGACTTTTATCTTATCCATGAATCACTCCAGATAAAGTTATTATTTATTTTTATTTATTATTTCCGTAAAGTCAGTTTTTAAAGCTGCGTCAAATAGTAAAAGCTAGAAAAATCAATAAGAAGGTATATAAAGATATATCTACGGCCACAGTTTACCAGGTAAGTTTCATATAAAGAGGCAAAATCAAGTTTAAGTATTTGCCAAGAATTTAAAAAAATAATATTAATAATAAGCTCAATACCTTATGCGTCTTCTAAACTTATACGAAGAATAATGAACAAAGCATAACTTTATGCATCTTGACTTTTATCTTATCCATACATCACTCCAGATACAGTTATTATTTATTGTATTTATTATTTCTGTAAAGTCAGTTTTTAAACCTGCGTCAAATAGTAAAAGCTAGAAAAATCATTAAAAAGGTATATCTACGGTGACAGTTTACCAGGTAAGTTTCATATAAAGAGGCCAAATCAAGGTTTAAGTATTTGCCAAGAATTTAAAAAAAATAATATTAATTATAAACTCAATACCTTATACGTCTTCTGAACTTATACGAAGAATAATGAACAAAGCATAACTTAATGAATCTTGACTTTTATCTTATCCATGAATCACTCCAGATAAAGTTATTATTAATTTTATTTATTTTTTCTGTAAAGTCAGTTTTTAAAGCTGCGTCAAATAGTAAAAGCTAAAAAATCATTAAAAAGGTATATAAAGATATATCTACGGCCGCAATTTACCAGGTAAGTTTCATATAAAGAGGCCAAATCAAGTTTAAGTATTTGCCGAGAATTTAAAAAATAATATTAATAATAAGCTCAATACCTTATACGTCTTCTAAACTTATACGAAGAATAATGAACAAAGCATAACTTAATGCATCTTGACTTTTATCTTATCCATGAATAACTGCAGATAAAGTTATTATTTATTTTATTTATTTTTTCTGTAAAGTCAGCTTTTAAAGCTGAGTCAAATAGTAAAAGCTAGAAAAATCATTAAAAAGGTATACAAAAATATATGTACGGCCGCAATTTACCAGGTAAGTTTCATATAAAGAGGCCAAATCAAGTTAAAGTATTTGCCAAGAATAAAAAAAAATAATATTAATAATAAGCTAAAAAAATAATATTAATAATAAGCTCAATACCTTATACGTCTTCTAAACTTATACGAAGAATAATGAACAGAGCGTAACTTAATGCATCTTGACTTTTATCTTATCCATGAATCACTCCAGATAAAGTTATTATTTATTTTTATTTATTATTTCCGTAAAGTCAGTTTTTAAAGCTGCGTCAAATAGTAAAAGCTAGAAAAATCAATAAGAAGGTATATAAAGATATATCTACGGCCACAGTTTACCAGGTAAGTTTCATATAAAGAGGCAAAATCAAGTTTAAGTATTTGCCAAGAATTTAAAAAAATAATATTAATAATAAGCTCAATACCTTATGCGTCTTCTAAACTTATACGAAGAATAATGAACAAAGCATAACTTTATGCATCTTGACTTTTATCTTATCCATACATCACTCCAGATACAGTTATTATTTATTGTATTTATTATTTCTGTAAAGTCAGTTTTTAAAACTGCGTCAAATAGTAAAAGCTAGAAAAATCATTAAAAAGGTATATCTACGGTGACAGTTTACCAGGTAAGTTTCATATAAAGAGGCCAAATCAAGGTTTAAGTATTTGCCAAGAATTTAAAAAAAATAATATTAATTATAAACTCAATACCTTATACGTCTTCTGAACTTATACGAAGAATAATGAACAAAGCATAACTTAATGAATCTTGACTTTTATCTTATCCATGAATCACTCCAGATAAAGTTATTATTAATTTTATTTATTTTTTCTGTAAAGTCAGTTTTTAAAGCTGCGTCAAATATTAAAAGCTAAAAAATCATTAAAAAGGTATATAAAGATATATCTACGGCCGCAATTTACCAGGTAAGTTTCATATAAAGAGGCCAAATCAAGTTTAAGTATTTGCCGAGAATTTAAAAAATAATATTAATAATAAGCTCAATACCTTATACGTCTTCTAAACTTATACGAAGAATAATGAACAAAGCATAACTTAATGCATCTTGACTTTTATCTTATCCATGAATAACTGCAGATAAAGTTATTATTTATTTTATTTATTTTTTCTGTAAAGTCAGCTTTTAAAGCTGAGTCAAATAGTAAAAGCTAGAAAAATCATTAAAAAGGTATACAAAAATATATGTACGGCCGCAATTTACCAGGTAAGTTTCATATAAAGAGGCCAAATCAAGTTAAAGTATTTGCCAAGAATAAAAAAAAATAATATTAATAATAAGCTAAAAAAATAATATTAATAATAAGCTCAATACCTTATACGTCTTCTAAACTTATACGAAGAATAATGAAAAAAACATAAATTAATGCATCTTGACTTTTATCTTATCCATGAATCACTCCAGATAAAGTTATTATTTATTTTTACTTATTATTTTTGTAAAGTCAGTTTTTAAAGCTGCGTCAAATAGTAAAAGCTAAAAAAATCATTAAAAAGGTATATCTACAGCTGCAATTTACCAGATAAGTTTCATATAAAGAGGCAAAATCAAGTTTAAGTATTTGCCAAGCATTTAAAAAAATATTAACATTAATAAATTCAATACCTTATACGTCTTCTAAAGTTATACGAAGAATAATGAACAAAGCATGACCTAATGCATAAGTTAAAGTAAATTTTTTTTTGCAATAATCAATCCTTCAAAAGAAGTTTGTTCTAACAGGTAACATTTATGAAAACATTTTTGGAAGAAGCTGGGGACAGACGAGCAGAAGTACCAAATATGTCGGTCACCAAAAAAGTCATCGATCTTACTTTTCAATTTTAGCTGGAATTATAAACAGCGTTTGCTAGGTTTAAACAGACAGTCAAAATTACTATAAGTGATCTCGGAGCAATAGTTATTGAAATACTTTTTTCTCAATTATGAGCGGTATTCTCTACATCCTGTGACTACAAAAGCCACCTTTTGCTAATAAGGTGAAGAAGTAGGAATTTCATAAATTCATATTCCAGGAGTAGGATAGAGGAAATCAGGTCTTTATTTACTCAGGGAGGAATGATGTGGTGCATAGTAGGGATAAAAGTGGTAATGGAGTAAATTTTCGAGAACACACAGTGCATTTTGAGCCTGATTTTAAGGAACATATCACAGTTTTTTTGGGAGCGGGATTCTTCTTGAGAATATCATTTCTGAGGTGTTTAGTTTTAGACAGATGTAGTATTTAATTGATGGGGAAAAGAAAAATAAAGTGTTTCTCCCGAAAAACTTCTATCGACGAAGCTAATCAAAGGTTATTGCAATAATTCACGTTGGTCAAGTAATGTAAATCTGATTGCTCGAATCTTCAAGATTGCTCGAATAGCTCTGATAAGCTCTGATTGCTCCAATCTTCAACCAAATAGAAAAAAAAGGTTATTGTCTTATACTTCCATGTTGAAAACTTTGCTATGGTTTCAGTGATTTTTTTTTGTAACGCATCTTCACAAGCTAGCCATATCGTTTCCCTTTTTTGAGGGGGAAAATAGCCTCGCTCTTTAAAATTACTGTTAGCTAATGCTTCAGGCTACCTAATTCTAAGTGACAATTCTAGACGCGAAGACTGACAATTTCTGTAGAGACAAAAGTGCCATCTTTTCTAAAGCTAATTGGTTCTTTTACGAGAAACATTAAGTCAGTAACAAGAACGAGAAATTTAGAGTCGTTATGCTCTTACAAGTAAATTTTCTGTTTCTCTGTGAGCCTTGAAATTCTTCTTATATTAGCTTTTCGAATCAGCTTTTTTCAGTCTTATGCAAGCTTTGATGGTAAAAGTTGAATTTAGGTTAGGTTAGCCTGGGTTAGGTTAAATTATGTTATATATCTCAGAAACAGGTTAAAAACCTAACCCAACCTAACCTAACATGTCACCATCAAACCTTGATAAAATGATTTCACCATTCAGAGTTCATGGTGTTAAGACCTCTTGTTGTATTTAACCGATCACTAATAATTGGTAAAGGATTATAGTTTCTTCTTCACCTACAGCCAATATTTTGAAAATCATTAATTCAGTGATCACAGGATTATAATTTGAATGAGCACTGCAACTTGATTGAGAACTCTCGGGACTGTGGATTTTCTTACTGATATTTTCATAGCAGTGACCTATATAATATATAGGTTAAGATCAAGCAGTAAGATTATAATTAGGACCAATTGATATTTATAGGCAATGACACTGCGATAAAGGTGGCAGGAGAGAAGTAACTAGAAGAGGGGTAAGAGAGTTGTCTGCAAGAGACGTCGTACCCGCTTGGCTTGCCCCTTAAACTGCAGGTACAAGGTAAACAGCTTCCAACACTTCCCTTACTTCTCTCGTAAGTGAACTTGCTTCTAGCAATCAGTAATACCTACGCTGTGAAATACGATCCGTGATTTTAGACTTGCTGTGCTAATGTTGTTGCATATTTGCGATGGCCGGTAAGCTCATTTAGAATCCTGTATTAAACTTTTTGTCATGTACAGTTAAAATTGTAAAAAGCCGTGATGAAGTTGCAAAGAGAGCAGTCCAGTTTTTCCAAAAAAAGACATTAAGAAAGCAAAAGAGATCTTATGGACAGAAGCGAACTGTCTTGCTCGAATGTCCACAAATGTTGCTATGAGTGACAATGTTTTGGAAATGATAAAACTTTCAAACTTGCGATGACAACAAGATTCCTCTTCCTACATTCCTTAGTTTTGAGCCAGAAGAAGTCCCCTCGATCCCAGGCGATAGTTCAGTGATTGTTACTCGCAAGATTACGGAAATGGGTAACAAATTAGACATTTTGATGGAACAAAACTTCTCGAAAAGTAAACCTGTAACTGCTGAAATTGTTTCTGAATATATATCCAAACCATCCTATGCCGTTATTGTCAAAAATGTACGAAGTGACCTAGCCAAGCCGGAATCAAGAAAGGACTTCCTAGAACAAGCATGTGGTGGCATTAGCTCAAAAATTGTCTAGCTAAAGCGCACCCGAGGTGACTGGAAAGTTATCACTGCATCCAAATATGATACTCACGCAATAAAGAATGTGCTTCGTAGCTCCAAAAGCACCATTAGAGCTAAGGTTAAAAGTCCTTCTCACTTTGGTATAATTAAATGTGTCCCGAATGATTTGAGCTCTGATGACGTCAAGTATCGTGTGCTAAATTGTAGTGAACCAAAGCAAAGTGGCTCTACCAGATCTTTCAGGCTGAAATTTGAAACAAAAGAGGATTTATTACGAGCAATGAAGTTCCCATTAGTGATCGGTTCTGAACGATTTCCCATTCAAGAGTTTTTGTTTCTACCCCTTCGAGGCTATAAGTGGACATATATAAAGTACATGTATAAACAAAATTTGTTGTTCCGTCTGTGGAGAAAAAAGTCACGGAAGTTCGAAAAGAGCCCCTTGGCAGAAACCGACAAAGTGTGTTCTGTGTAAATCAGACAACCATCCATGTTACAGTTACAAATACCCGATTATACAGGCTCTGCTGAAAGGTGAATCTAGTTCAAAATGAAATTCAGATACCCTATTTTGTCGTGGAACATTAACGGAAAAGTTACCGATCGAATCCTAATTTTTTCGCAGATATTGCAGTCTCATGACCTAGTTCTGATTCAGGAGCATTTCCTGTCGAAAGACCACCAAAGCCTGTTACCACTATTTTTTGATTTTATTCTCGTCTTTCGTAGTGCAATGGTGAAACCGAGAGTAAGACCATCTGGCGGTCTCGCTATCCTTTCCCGATTCTCTTGCAAGCTATTATCAGAGACTGATTACTTTATTGCCGCTAAGCTTGAAAATCATGTAGCAATTAATGCTTACCGTCTACAAATTACAACAACGAACAGTCTGATTCATGGTTTGCGTCTGCATGCAAGCTTCTAGGTAGGCTTCTTAAAAAAGTTGCCTCTAAACCTGTTATCATCAGCGAAGATTTTAATTTAGATATAACTAACAAAATGTCTCACCGATCACAAATCTTTTCGGGCTGCGTTCCTCCTGACTATTGTGTATGGCCTAAGAGTGACAACTTTTCATACATTGGGTCGTTTTTCCTCAACTTTTAGCTTAGAACATGTTATTGCTTCGTTCGGCAGTCACGAGGTCAAAGTTTTAAAAGAAGGATTCTATTCCGACCACCTTCCTATCTCTACTTGCTTTTGCTCTTCCCCACATATTGCTCAAAATTGAGAATCAAATTGGTTTTCCTAACGAGATTGGAAAAATGTGTCAAGTGAGTCTTTCAGTAAAGTCTGTGACGAGATAATGAGCAAAATCAAAGTGCCTTTCAATCTTTTATGTGATCGTGCTGTGCTGCCACAAAGTGAAAAGAATATCTCGATTGAGCTCACCTCCTACTTGGCAGAAATAAATCACGTTGAAATGTGCTGAAATAAGCACCGTTCCTCTTCGCCGTGTTCGTAAAAAGTTTCAGCTAGAAGATTGGTCAAAAAACAGAGATCTAGTGAATGCGTGTAGCTTGGCCAAGTTATGGCTTTCTGTTTGGAACGACTGTGGCCGTCCGAGAGATGGCTTTGTAAATGACTTGAGGCTCCCGACGAAACGGAAATTTAACAAGGAACTGAAAAACCATAAGTTAACGCTGATCCAGAAAAATGTAATCCATATTGCTGAAGACCCCTCCAAACTCTGGAAGTATAGCGAGCCTACCAAAGCCCAGAGTACTACTGTGCCTTAAAAGAAGTGGGTTGAAGATTCAGTGACGGAGTTCAGTGCTCCTAACCAAAGCACAGGGGACATTTTTGAAAGACAACTTGACCTTCTTCAACCAAAATAAGACGAAATCTTCCCTGTTTGTGTCGCCAAGTGCTGTTCCGTCTTTGGTTTTGAAATTAAAGAAAAAATCTTCCTATGGTGTTGATTCTATTTCAGCTAGGCACCTGGAACTTGAAGGCTCTTTAATCGAGCAGCATTTAGCACTGCTGTTTCAGATGATCCTTGTCTGTGGTGTAGTCCTTTTGCAATTTTGTGTCCGAAAAATATCTCCTATCCTTAAAAATGCAAAATAGACGTTTCTCTGTGCAGTTCTTATCGCCGCATTGCCGTTTCGAGTATTTCTATCATGATCTTTGAGTCATTTTCTATAAGACACATTAAAGAGAATTGTTCCACCCCTCCTTGCCAGTTTGGGTACAAGTACGGCTTAAGCAGACCGTACGCTCTCTATCTGCTTATATATGCACTGAAGGATTTTGAAGAAAGAGGTGATTTCTTAGTCTTGTGTGCACTCGATGTTGCAAGAGCCTTTGAATCTTGTATATTTTTGCAGGTTTTGCTTGAGGCCCATTTTAAAGGTACTGATGCGGCGATAATTACTTGTTTAAGATACATGTATAAAAATCTGAAGGCTCGAATTGAAGATGGTAGTCAACTATTTCCGATTCAGAAAGGTTTACGCCAAGGAGCTCTGACTTTTCCAGTTTTGTTTAATAATCGTGTTACCGGTGTTCAGGATAAGTTGAACTTGTATATTTATCTTCAAAGGAGTTGATCTTTCGTTAGTTACGTTTGAGGATTACTTACTGAACCTTTCCTGCATTTTCCAAGGATGCTCTTCAAATTTTGAGCTTCTCTAAGATGATTACGAACACATTGGTTGGAGCTTTAATACTGATAAGACAGTTGTTCTGCCATTCAACTATAAAGGGCTTAGAAATTTAATAATTCTATCTGGCTCTGAGGTTCCTTTAGCTAGCAGCCTTACTTAACTGGGCAATACCTATTGGAGCAAACCTGAGAGAAACTGTAAACCTGGCAAAAAAAACTATGCTAGTAAGATCCAGGCTGCTTATGCCTCCCTAGCTTCAAACGTGTCGTATATGAGTATATCTCACCGTTCTCAGTTATATAATACCCTAACAGTTCCTCACTTGCTTGCCCTTGCTCCTACTTGGTCTTTTTTTAATTGTGGTAAGAGAAAGCAAGTTCATCGCCCTTATTTTAAATTTGCAAAGTATTTAATGGAACTTCCAACTTGGACAAGTAACTCTTTCCTGCAAAGAAAGTATCAACTGGTAAACCCAGCTGGGGTTATTGAGAAGCGTATTTGTGATTCATCTACTGAATGCCAGAAGGCTTCACATCTTTGGTCATTTCGGTTTATTTCTTGTTTGTAGTTGTGTGTGTTTTTATTTCTGTTGTTTATTTTTTTGTTTTTCTTGATTTTTACTCTTGTTTTGTTTTTTACTCTTGTTTTGGCTCTGCCCAGATTTTTGTGATGGCTTAAAAATAAAATGATGGATTGATGATGATGATGTATATATGTATGTATAAATGGGTGTGTTCACACAGTTGCTCAAAAGTAAATATGCTTACCGAAGAAAACAAAAGAGATGACTGTCATATAATTATGCTATTTAGTTAAAAAGTTTTCAGTTATTCTCTTAAACAGTGCGCTTTTGTTTCATTTGAATATTTTTGCGACAAATTTTTCAAGTTAATTGACTAGGCTCTGACAAATGACCTAACGAGGATAAGCTAAGTATAAAAAGCCAGAGTTGTTTCAGTTTTTGAGACGCTCTGGGATCCACCTTCTGTCATAAGCTCTTTTCTCCGTCTCTAAGCACAGAAGGATAATCGCATAGGTTGGGATGGAGGACGGGCATGAGCAGCTGTGTGGTCCTCAGGTAGCTTGGTACCGTTGTTAGTAGTTAGTTAATTAATCATACTACTCCTTAAGCATACGTCAAAAAGGGAATCCATTTATACCCTTCTTTTGTTCGTGTTTACTAGTTGCTGTACTTCTCTGTTATTGCATTGTCAAATTTTGAACCAGTACTAGCAACGCAAAACCTGATTGGTTCTTTTACGTGAAATATATATACATATATATATATATATATATATATATATATATATATATATATATATATATATATATATATATATATATATATATATATATATATATATATATATATATATATATATATATATATATATATATATATATATATATATATATATATATATATATATATATATATATATATATAATATATATATATATATATATATATATATATATATATATATATATGTATATATATATATATTTTGAACCTGGTTCAAATTTTGAACCAGTACTAGCAACGCAAAACCTGATTGGTTCTTTTACGTGAAATATACATATATATATATATATATATATATATATATATATATATATATATATATATATATATATATATATATATATATATATATATATATATATATATATATATATATATATATATATATATATATATATATATATATATATATATATATATATATATATATATATATATATATATATATATATATATATATATATATATATATATATATATATATATATATATATATATATATATATATATATATATATATATATATATATATATCAGTCTATTATATCCTTATAAAATATAAGAAGCTCTTCTTGATGGTTTAAGCCAAAGACTAGAATCTGTTTGTACAATTTTTTTTTTTTTTTCCTGGCTCCTCAAACAAGGAAAAATCATTAGCGCAGAGCCCGAGAAGTAAAAGTGTGACTAATTATTGCTACTCGTGTGTAAACAAAGAAGACTATGAAACAAAATAAGATGGTAGAGTCGTTTTCATCTAAAATGCAAGAAAATAACAAATTTCATACTCACTTCGACAAGGATGGCTATGGATGTGTGCTTATTTCTTTTTTATTAGGGACAATTGTTATGAGCTAGAAATTGTAAAAAATTGCAGAAGGGCATATTTGAACAAAGATTTTGAGGTTTAGTTCCCTAGTTCAATCAACCAAGTTGTTGTTGGCTATTTATATTTAACTATAAAATGCTTACGGTTAAGAACTAGTCGAACTTCAAAGTAAAGAAACAAGGGGTGCAAACAAGGGCGTATCAAGGGTTTTTATTTGGGGGGGGGGGTTGCAAAAAAAACTTAAAAAACGCATCAAAACTTTTTTTATATGCATTTTTGTTACGTTTTTAAGAGTCGGACAATATTTTTTTTTGTGGCGGGGGGGGGGGGCAGGGTTCAAACCCCGTATTTCCTGGTGGACATCAGCCTAGGTATAAAAAGGAAGGAAATGAATGTAGTGAAAAGATGGTTTGATTAGAAACTGAAAACTGAAGATAAGTGTTGTAAAAAAAAAGGTTAAACAGCGTAGATAACGTTCTATATCAAAGTAAAAGTTACCGTTTCAATGTACCTTAAATAACTTTTTATATACATTCAACAGCCTCTTTTTTAATTTTCAAAAGATGAACGACTTTTATGTCTAAATTATTTCTACTTCAGTTTGTAATTCCACTTCAAATCTTCATTTTATATTTATCTTTTCCTTTTATTTGAAATTTTTTCATATACCTAAAACAATGACATATAACGCATAAAAGAGCCTTCTAAGACGATTCAAAAGAAAAATAGTAAGCAATAATTTATTTTAAAATAGTGTCACAACTAATGATGTATCTTTAGTCACTATCGTTACGTAATTAATGGCCTCCCCCATAACCACCACCACAAACACAAGCTCCACAGCCTCCTCCTGCTCCTCCGTAGCCTCCACCTCTCTTCACTCTTCTTTGTTCTGCAGCATCTTTTAAAGCTTCCACAAGTTCTTTTTGTTGAGAAGCATTAGATGCTGATCCACTATCATATGTCACTTCTTCAGTATCAATATCCGCCCTCTTTACTCTTATTTGTTCTACAGCCTCTTTTGAGGCTGCCCCAAGCCCTTCCAGGTGAGAACTATCAGAATCTGATTTGTTATCAAATGTAAATCCTTCAGTATCAGCATCAGCTATGGCATATCCATGAGCAAGAAAAACTACAAGCAATAAATAAACAATTTTCATCTTCTTTCTTCGAAGTGAAACAATTACTGGTTAAAAAATTCGACTGCTGCAGCTTTTATAAAATGAAGCTATTTGTTAGTAAAATAAAGATTTCACTCTGATAAAGACTGTGAAAAGGTCACGGAAGCTGAAACATTCAAAAGTAAAAATAATATTCTGTTTAATAGATTTAATTAAAAAGGAACAAGAATTACTCATACCCACTGGAGCAAATTAAGCTACAATGAAGCTGAAGCATTAGAAAGTAAAGAAAATCGTGTTAATAGATTTAATTAAAAAACATTTATTCATGCCCACTGAATTGAATTAAGTTGCGCCTTTTTTACACTTTTGTGAGCCTTCAGATACAATTCAATATGATAGCAAATAATATGAAATAAATAAACACAGGAAACAAAGAAGAGAAAATATAATAAATGAAAAAAATCAAATAGCAGAGAAAAACAAGGGTACAGTAGTGTCAGCCAGTGGAACAATATGACGTTAAAATAAGCGAATATTACGACAAGTACCTCCGTCAAGTCCTCAGTACTAAAAAAAACAAAAAAACCAAAACAATCTAACCTTTTGAAGTAGACTTCACAAGAGACAAATAGTGTCTATTTGTCTCTTGTGAAGTCTACTTCAAAAGGTTAGAATGTTGTTTTTTTTATTTTTTTTTATTTTTTTTTCTTAGCACTGAGGACGACTTGGCGGGGGTGCTTGTTGAAATATTTGCATATTTTCGCTTCATATTGTTCCAATGGCTGACACTACCCTCGTTTTCTCTGCTGTTTGATTCTTTTTCATTTATTATATTTTCTCTTTTTGTTTCATACGTCTTGTATAGCTATTGTGGTCTTAGAATGCAGTTAAATAAGTAAAATAATTTATATAGAATTTAACACAGCATTTTCTTCAGTAACTAAATATTAAGGACTAAGGTAGATTGCTGTTTTCAACTTCCATGATGAAACAGTCTGTGGCCTCAAACTGTAAATAAAAAGCAATTCGAGTCAAAAATAACTGAAACTATCAAAAAAGGAATTTCAATAGCAACAGTTCATCAAAAGAAATTTTCTTTTTCTGATGATTCCAAATGTGTGCAATTGAGTAAGTTTAGAGGTACCCATCAATGTTAAGAGCCTTGTAAAATCTACCCAATTTCAGAAAAAGGTAGAAAATACCTTCAGATAGGGGACTAGTCTTGATGAAGATTACACCATCAATAATCCAGAGACAACTAACGCAGGGGCTTCAAGCCCCCATAAGGATTTCAAAGTACAAAAGAGGTTTTTTTTTTTTTTTTTTTTTTTTTGTTTTTTCTGTTTTTTTTTTAACGGATGGTCATTGATGTGTGTTTATTTGTTTGTATGATTTTTTTTTCAGGCTTGATCGTGTCGAAACACTGTTTTAAAGTATCGGAAAAGGGCTCAGTCAAAAGGAAAAAGAAAATTCTAGTGCCCTCTCAGAGTAGCACAAGAGATTGTACACCACAGAAGAAAAAGAGGGTACTTTCTACTATTTTGTAACATCAAACAACATTTGTCTGTTACAGAGCACCAAAATGTGCCAGAGCACCCTAAGAGCATCACAATGCTATCGTGTAAAAAGTTTGAGATAGCCGATCCATTCATATTAAACAGTTGGTGATAGCGAACTGTAAGTTACGAGCGACAAGGTTCAGTAGTAACCGAAGCTCTAAGAAACGGAATGTTAATGTCAACTGATATATAAAAAAAATTGGCTTGTTATGCTGATTCTAAAAATTTAGATTCATCAAGTAAAATTTAACCTATCAAAGCCTACGAGCCTGAGAAAATAGTAGTAACCGTACAATTCGTTTAAAGTATACATTCAGATATACGCCTGAAGGCATAGATATGTGTGTATATTTTAAACGAATTGGGGTTACCAGGGTCATTTGCCTATTACAATGAACTCTACATGGGTTGATAGACATGTTTTCTATTATGACACCCATTTTTGGAGGACAACCAGAGAGTGAGAGCGACGGTCACACTAACTACTTGATTAGTAGTTGGATTCGGATATAAGGAGTAATTTTCATTGTATTTCATATTAGTAAGAGAATTGAATTCAAAGAGAATAGTTTATTTGAGAGGATATTAGTGGAGAAAAAATGAGTGGTGCATTTACACTATTGGAGATTAATGATGGAAGCGACAGCAGCAGCAGCAGCGATATACGAGTACCTAATGTAGCTGTGGAAATAACCGCTGGGTGTAGACTATGTCTTGAATGGGACATTATGTATGCGAGATACGTGATATCATTAAGCAAATTTAAGCAGGAGGAGCAGCTGTGTTTTGCTGGAAAAGTGAATATTCTCCATATAAATAAACTTCGGTCAGCATTAGATGTCCTATCGAAATATATTGATGAGAACAAAATTCATCAGTGAATATTACTATTGTAATTATGTTCAATAAAAATGTTTCTAAATCAATGGTATTTTTTTTTTCTATAGTAGACATGCGTATATTTCATAGAGTAGAAAAAAGAAATTCTGATTAGTCTGAAGTTGGTTGTGAGAGAGTTAGGACTCTAAAAAATGGATAGATTCGAGATAGATCGAGTCATGAGGAATGTAGTTCATATTGAAGAAAATTTGAGTCTAGACGATGACTTTATAGTGCTGTCTATTTAAGGGAAGAGATTTGCTCGGGGACTGATTGGTGATCTAATTAAAACTGATTACCCGTCATTAGACTATTGCATGAGGGTTCTACATCGTGGTCCAAATGTATTTACACAATTTATTGATATATTGATCACGACACGGCAAAAAGATATTGTGGATATGCTTTTAAACATTAGTTTTTAGAAATTTAGGACTTTTTTTCATAAGAAAGATGGTGCTCAAGGATGATTTACTCCTCTCTCTCTCTCTCTCTCAGACAATTTTTTTTTTGTTGCTAGCTCAGTTTCATTGTGGTAGTGAGAGCGTCAACACATGACAAAATGTTCCATATATGTCCGTTATGTATGTACACACAGGACAGCTGGTCATCATGTGAGAATTGCACAATAATTGAGGAGTATGATGAAAAGTGTACATTCTGCAACCCGTGTAAATTGCATAGAGGATATGCTATACAAATTAAAGGATGTAATTCCTGTCTTGAAGAGGTGTGTGAGTCTCATCCTAGAGGTCACCTATGCTCCAATTGTCACTATGATAAATGCAAGCAGTGGGAGAGTACATATACCGGTATGATTGGAAAGAATCCTAACCGTGATTTTAGTCTAGTGCTACAAGATTGGTATCATCTTTGTTTTAGATAGTTATGGGAGGAGGAACCAGGTCAACGATTCAACTTCTTGAACAGGAAGATAATATATTTTTTAAGTCAGCTTTGTTAAGACAATGTGTTTTATGATTATAAACACCATGATTTTTATTAGTCTGTGACGGAATTTGATTCGATACTTGAGGACACTGTTTTTAAAATTGCTTAAAATTAGAATATTTAAACATGTGAATTCTATTGAATCAATGAGAATAGTATCATTGACTATACAAAGAGATATAACAAGAGTGAAGTCACACTCTACTGTAGAAAATGTGACCCTGACATTGCACTACATCAGGATCAGTACACGGTGAATCCAGATAATCTACCTACACTCGTTGTTGTCGACAAATACCTAGTAGTGGATGAAATCTAAAGAGTAGAAGTCGTTTTTATCATGTATATAATTTTTTTTATTAATAAACGATATCACATAAATATTTATAAAATTTTGTTAACATGGCACTAAAATAAATATTAAATAAACTTGTAAGTATATTATACACTAGAAAGTCGTTCAATTGAGATAAGTCAACGTAGATGTCGAGAAACTTCTTGTAGGTGTAGCCAAGACATCTGAACAAGAACAAGAGTAGTGCATGAAAGCCACATGTCTTAGTCGTTAAATCCTGTACTCTTCGTTGATTTTGAATAATGGTTTTCCCCCTGCTTTCAATAAAGTTGCTTATGTTTGATGCGTAGAATTTATATGATAGGCCAAGAGGATAAAAAAATTCAGTATCCTTCGCTGTTTGAAAGATGCTTAGCCAATGACCGGTTTTCAAAGTCGACGGACTGCTATTAACAATGATCAGGGTATTGTTAACACTTGGAATTTTTTCAATGAAGTCCGAAGGTATGCAATAGGACTTATACCGGGACATGTATGGATCCATACTAAATACGTTGATTATTTGGTTTGTGTTCATGGTGCTAGGTCTAGTAGAACACTGCCGTCGGGCGTGATTTCCCAATAGGTTTCAAATTGACTCAGTGATATTAGCGTGATACTCTCGGTCAGAGCATTGGCAAATGTACACTCTAAACGTACATTCCCTGTTCGTACTATGGTCATATCCTGTGTGCCTGACAAGTCCAAAACAATAACCCCATGATTTTTTTAAAACATTGACTCGGTTATTCCATTTTCAAATAGTTGAGAGTCGTGATCTAGGGATTGCATTGTAAACTCTTACAGAGTTATATAGGAGTTTTTGTCAAATGATAGAGTGTACAGTGGAATACCATTCACTTTGCACACAAGGCTAGATAGACCAAAAAAATTAAAATCGTGGGGGGATTCAGTCCAGGATCCAACGGCACTGCCACTCTTCACAAAGGCCAAAGCCAATTTTGATGGGATTTCTCCATTGATAAACGATGAATCGCTATAGCTACGAGAGCCGGTGGCAATGTGACGTTGATTGGTGATTGTATGGGGGACAAGAAGTTTAATGTTGTTGCCATTGGCTCTTAGCTTTTCCACTGCCACTGCAACAGAGATCATAACCTGTTTTTTTCGGACTTGGAGAATTGCCGATGTGATAATGACATTTGCATCGGGTGCTGCAGGAATTGTTTTTCTCAAAATGAAATTCGATGGGGCCATCTGTAACTTTATGTCAATCTTGACATTGGGGGGTAGCCATTGGGATATATTGAATATCTCATGATTTAATTTTCCAACTAGATGATACTCCTGGGTCACTGCTGTAGTCAACTCACCGTCAGTATCAACACCTGTTCAATATTCATAGCCCAATGATTGTCCTCTCAACTCCTTGTACCCCTTTGGCGTCATCATCATAAATTGTATGTAGCTTGCATAGTTGGATAAATTATTGCTAGTGCTCCCCAATGTTCCATTTATAAATACATTAATTTGTTTGAATAGGTTGTGTAGAATACAGTTTTCATAGGAGAGACCATCGCGGGCATTTGGAGTTGTATTATCTGTCTTTTTCTTCACCACAACATTTAAATCAATAAATTTTGACGACAAATCAATGAAATTCTCTTCATTTGAAAATATTTGAAAGTGTATATTTTCCTAAAGGAATGGTTGGGGGTGAAATTGTTCCTAGTAGCCATACTTGACACTGACAGCAACATTTTCAGCATTGAATAGATTCAATGAGGAACTGATTGATGGATATTATTCCTTGTGGGGGAGATAAGTCATCTTAAGAGAAGAACTCCTTCTTTGATCTAACAATCTTTTTGTTTTTCTTCTTCTTCTGTTGCTTATTGGACTTCGTTGTTTTATTCCTCAAAGTCCTTGTTGATGTCCTTTGCTTCCTGCCTGGCTGGAGACTGATTAGTGAATGACGCGAACGCAGCCTTTTCAGTCCCTCCCCATTTTGTCTAGATTTTAATTGTTCACCAACGGCTCTTGCTGAAGATCTAATATTTTCTTAACACTCTCCTTAAAATTCTTGCCCGACCCCCAGTCCTGTAGTGTGGAGGGAGCAAAATTCTACGCGGCTGGCACCAGATACTTTTTGGCAAGGGGTAGTAATGAATGAAATAGCCTAGCAAACCAGCTACTAAGACCATAGCCAGACATTTTAGTACGCCCCTTGTAGTAGTCCAATCCATTGCCTATTTGACGTGGACTCAAAGCACCAACATAACAGTCAATATCGGGACAGACAAATGGAGTTCTTCTATTGTTCATTGTTTAGGTTATTGTACCGTCGTTGTCGTTGACAATTGGTCGAAAATGAGATGTAATAACTGTTAAGCCTTTTGAAATTTCTATTGGATAACCTAATTAAGTTATTATTGTTAAATGACAGAGTTCCAAATATGAAGTGTTTACGGGAATATACTGAAGATGCTTTATATTGTAGTGGTGAACATGTTCTTGATTGGTTTTTCGTTCAAGAACTCGTAGGAGGGGAACATTTGAATTACCATCCCGAGACCTTTCCACAAATGAAGCGTAGAGAAATATGCAAGTGTCTATGAAGAAGTTGGGTGCATAGTCTGCATATATAACATGGTCACTACCACTGAAATTTTCTATGTTAATAATACGGTTTTTAATACCGAGATCCTCACGTAAAGTCTCATTGAGGAACATTCTTTCTGCCTCATATTGATTAGTAATATAAATTCTCATGTGGTCCGTCGAATAAATGATGGTGAAACAGATTGTTTTTATACGTTCAATTTTTTTTGTTTAAAAATAGACACAGTTTGTTCCGGGGAGTGTATTACCTGGAGTTGCAACTGGATAGAGTGTCCACAGTCTATTCAAAAGCTGCCATTTCAGCTCCATCGACAACGTCGAACTGTCTTCTTTTCATTTAGTATTTACGGTCCCTTATCAGGATGTCTTAGGTATTTTTAAGAATACAGTCGACAAGAGCCACTTCATATGCACCGTCAAAGTTGATGGCGGGGGAGAATTTTGTCTAAAAATCACTTGCCGTATTCAAGTCATTGTAGAGAGGATCGGAAACGTTGGACATGAATGTTACATAGAAATCATTGGGCATTGTCAATATTTTCAACACCGATCCAAGAATCAAAATCAGAGTTGTATCCTAGCCACCGAACAAGTAACTGTTTCTTAACCCTGCGACTACGTCTCTTTAATACCTTTTCAATTTGATAGATTTCACTAGCATTTTTAACTTTTTGTAATTCATAGTCATAAAAGCCGCCGAGAATCTCCTCATCTTTGGTATCACGCAGACGATAAGTTATGGGTTTAGTGTCTAGGATTTTTGCCACCTTAAAAAGTTCTGTGGACCACAAGTAATTCCCCTTTTCAAAAACATTAGTTGTTCTATTAATTCGAACCGTATCACCAACATTGAATTTATTTTTCTTCTTCTTGACAGCCGACGATTCATTGGAATACTGTTTAAGAAAGTTGTCAATTGTATCATGATCCGAATGATGAACTACCGTTGGCGTAGAGTTGGACAATGATCGATGAGGTCGTTGATTATAAATCAACATGATTTTACCAAGATCATGAATAAAACCCAATGTATTTTTCAATGTACAATATCTTGAAATTAAAAGTCGAATGGTTCTTATCAATCGTTCTGCCAATGCAGCCTTTATAGGACTGTGACGATGATAGAGCAGTGTACTATATTTCTCTAGTACTTTTGCAACATGGGGATTAACAACTTCACTACCACGATCCGTTTGAATTTTTTTATATTTATCCTGTTGGAGAATACTTTCAATGGCCTGAGAAACTTCAACACCTCTCTTTGATTGCAATGGAATTACATATGCATAACGACTATAAACACTGATTGCAAGTAGAATGTACTTGTACGGTGTATTATGATGTCTTTGATGCTCATCTAGAGTCAGGAGATCTGCTTGCATTATATGCAATGGGTAACAGGCTTTAGTTTTTCGATATTGATTGGCACGAAGTTTATGATTTCAATGCAGAGTGTAACTTGATTCATTCTGCAGATAGTATTGTACATTTTTAGTTCACATCAGTTACTTAGGAAAGTGTTGTGGGGGAACTTAAACTCCCCACCTCACCAATATTTTCATAAACACCTTTCAGAACTTCAACCATTTTGAACGTAAACACATGTGTAATGTCCGCTACCCTGTTGTATAATACCTGTTGGTGGTGGTGGTGATGGTGGTGATGATGACCTGATACGTCTTCGTTTTTGTCTAGCTATCAGCGGTGTGCTAGTATTTTCCGAAATTGATTTGAAATCTTCTTCTTCAAGTTCATTTTTTAATGGTGTCAATGTTGTTGTTGTTGTTGTTGTTGATGATGATGATGCATGTTCATTTAATTTTTTTAGAATTTGTCTATTGCCAATAAGACTTTTGGGGAAGTTTAATGTATTTAGAAAGTTGTATAGATTAGTGTCAAATGATAATAGTCCTTTACTATTTGTAACCATATCATAGATTAAATCAAGTAGATTATAGCTCTTGCCCTGAATTATAATCCCTGCCCCATTGCTCTCAACTTGAATGTGATCACTGTCCAAGAGATAGGCTAGGAGTCGTGTAATTTTTTCAAGATATTAGTTGGGGCGTTGATTTACAATTTTAATTACAATAGAATACAATTCCTCCTTCTTCAATTGTGTTCCAGCCAGCAGAATCCTGAGGAGATGATTCTTTTTTGGGATCAGCAGCAACAGCAGCGGGCTTCGACCGATAGGACTTGTGTTTTTCCACTCGGCGAAGTGCGTCTTGAAGTAAAAACAGTTTTTTATCATCCTCATTATTTTCATTGTCAAGAAATTTACTCCGATTGTTCTCAAAGTGTTCGACGGGTGAGACAGCGAGTTCTATTGGAGTCAATTTATAGGGTTTTGCAATTCTCTCTGTTTTTAGAAAAAACTGTCTCCAAGTCCTGCAATTATTGGCTGTAAAAGTCTGAAAAAGCTACCACCCGCCTGAAGAAGTCGTGTCCTTTTGAAAATCTTTCCTTTCTTTTTAGAGGCCCATGTACATATAATGTAATGATGTTGCTTTGCCAGGTGCTTAACTACTTCTGGCACTTGAACATTACCCTCGGTCAAATTTAAACAAAGTTCGGATATTAGATTAATGAAATCGTTGTCAATACCATGTTTGAGTATTGCTTTCCTGAGCGGAGGGTTTGAAGTGCTTAGAACTGAAAACAAATATCTATTTTAATGTAGTGTCTTCAGGGTGATGACATTAGCTAATAGTTTGTTTTAGCATTTTAATTGCGAAGTAGTGTAATTTCAATGTAAAAAACAGAAGTGACCAGACTCAAATCCTCCGGGATATTTTGATTAAGACCCAAAAGGATGTTTTCGTAGGGTTTATTAGTTGCCTGATTGTATGCTAAGAGCAGAAATTTGGGGGCTCCCGGGTAGATTTGTTTATTGAGAGCTATTAGCGAGCTACAATCTCGAACAACTCTGTATATGATATAGTAGGTGCAGTTCATTGCAAGTGTTCGCATACATTTCATCTGATGAAAGACTTTATGTAGAACTAGAGTAATGAATGTCTGTTAATGATGAGAGTATACGGTGAACAGTTATAGTATTTCCTGAGACCATTGCTCAATGGATTCAGCTAGATCGTCAATGATCAGCCAAGAGTTTGGTTCAATAATGCAGAAAATATCAAGTCCCTGTATGAATTGTATCTGCACCAACCCTATCGTGGCAGCAATTGCATTTATTTTATCATATGACTCCTGCCAAATACTATCGCAATAGTAGATTTTTTTCGGCTTTTCCACACACATTTTATCGCAATCTTTGATTATTTTAGTTAAGAGTATTGTTTTGCCCGACATTGATGGTACATACAGAAACGATCTGAATGGTGTTTTAAATTGATACATGTTCCCTTCAACAGTTCACCTAGACAACTAACTGTAGACTATGGTTGTCTAATGACTAAATAATTTTCCTATTACTACTACTCCGCTCAAGAATAATAACGAGAAGAAGAAGAAGAAGAAGAATAAATAATAATATTTTCTTTTATTATATACATAAAAAATGTAACAATACTTTAAAAAAAATAAAATTAAATACTACATTGAAAAAGGCACATTAAACATGAATAAAAAAAATACACTTTTTTTAAATTTATTTATAATAAAATATACAACATTTACATAACCAATAGAAAAAAAAAAAACACTTAAATAAATACACTTTTTTTTTCTGTTTATTTATTTATAAAAAATACAACATTTATTGGACTAATGCACACTTGAAATCTCATACACTGTTACTTACAGCATTGTAAATTTTGGGGTCCCCCCCTCCCCCCGGGGAGCGGGCGCTGCCGGGGGCCGGGGCCGGAAGCGCCGGGCGCCGGGGGGGGCCCCCTGCGGGGGGGCCCGGCCGGGGGTGGCATTAAATAGTGTTAATTGATATGCCTTGCAAACACACACACACACACACACACACACACACACACACACACATTGAAAATTGATTGTGATAGAAAAAAAAAGAATTAGAAAAAAAAAACATAATTACCCAAAAAAAAACCTCCCACCCAATTTATACTTTTTTTAGTGAATTTAATTTAATTTTTTTAGACCGAGTTGTTTTTTTTAATATTTAAATTAAAATCGGTGTGAAATTAAATAATGAACGTGTGGCAATACCTTAACACCAACCTCAAGTACATAGACTTTTTCCGATATGGCAGACATGGCATTTTTCTCAACTCTAACTGTGTAGTTTTTAAATTTTAAATAGCGAATCGCCATGACTTTTGCTCTTGGCACTAAAATACGTTCCGCACGTTTTATATACTATCTAATGTTGAAATTTTTTTTTTAATAGTGTGTAGTTAAAACATTGGCAACGTGTTTGATATACTTGCCGTTCTTTTGAAAACAATATACCTTAGAACAAGGACAAACACCCCTTGATATCAAATCGCTACGCGTTTCAGAATTTAGTATTACCAATTGATTTCGAGTCTGACGTTTCACCAGCTCCGGGTCGAGGGATTAATCCCAATTGGCGTAGTCCATTCGGGACCTCATATACTCACCATTCTCCGAATAATTCAATATATTTTTAGTTTTTAGTTTCATCAGGAGTGAATCACTGTCCCCTTAATACACTTAAACTTTTCCCTAAATCTGCCACTGTAACCTACAGACATTATAATAAAACGACAACAAGAGTTTCTTGTATATTTGAGTTATTGCACTTCCCCCTGTAATATTTTTATTTAATACAGCGTTTCTTTTCTTGCGATGTAGGAGCACCATATTAGAGTCTATGATTGTGAACGATGTGAAGTTTGGATCCGCAATGATTCGAGCACAATCTTTGGGATTGGTTACAATGTCACATCGACTTCTGTTTCGTACGCACTCACACATTTTACCGAAATCTGATTTCAAAATTAGTTTATATAATTATTTGTCAAACTTTGTTTTCGCTTGTGAAGGATTACTGAAAAAGGTGTCAATAAGCGTTTTTATATTTGATTTTTGATAGAATTAGAGGGCTCTGTAAATAGTTGTGGCATTGAAACCATTGGCAACTATCCATTTCAATAGCACGCGATGAACAACGATATTCTGCTTTGGGTTTAGATCGGCAGTTAATTTTTGTTTTGAAGGTACCCAGTGCTTACTCTCATCCTTTACTAATGATAAATTTTAGGGGCTCAGAGATTCCCTACCCACCGGTTTATTTATGCACGGAAAAATAAAGTCTTTTACCGAGTCATGGATTTCAATGGGTATTTCACCGTCAATTTCAAAAAACCATCCCCGTGCCCCGTTCTCCTCAACACTGGCAATGTCGGGGAAATTCGAAGCAAAGGGATTGTTAAGCCACTTATAATTGTCACACGGCAAACAGTAGTGAGACATTGTCGATGGGTAAAGAGACTTCATATCCAAAAAAACTGCGTCCGACTTTTCATCGGTGTGCTGTCCAATCAGATCTGTTTTCATGATAAGATCTCTGTGACAATTCTAACCCACCCTCCTTTTTCGAAATAAAAATCGAATAATTCACACCACAGTACAAAGACCTAATTCATAAGTTATGTTTTGTAGCATAAGTTACAACAACCACATAAGATCGGAAATAAATTACAAAAAAAACACAACGAATTCCCCATATATTTTATCTGTATTTTTATACACAATATTCAGAAGAGTGAGTACGTCACTGGGCAAGTACAGTTTACAATAATCCCACCCATTTTTACATCCGCACTTTGCCCAAACCCTCTTAGCAAATTCGTAGTCGGTAGTGGTGCACTCACTCTCAGTAAGAGAGTTGTAAAAAGCTTCAATGGGCGGTAGTGACACCTCATCTAGCCTCGAGCCAGAGTTGTAATAATCATATGGATATATACCCTTACACGTTAATAAATCATACATTTCATCATCGGGGAAGCGCTGTTTGAGGAGGGGGAAGCTATCAAAATTGTCACTTTTCTGTACCTGAATCAACTGACTTAAGGATTTGGGGAAGTAGCTGAACGAGTCTAAAAAACGGATTTTATTTAGGCACGTGATATCCTTCTCAACTGTTTTCCACATGAATTCTAGCTGAAGTAGCTTTGCAGACGATTTGGGTATGATATTATATAAAAAAAGAACCATCTATCCATGCGTTATATACAATTCCTCCCTTGGCAATACGGGCCAACGCCGGAAGAACAAACTTTAAGTCGTAATTGGAAGTGTGTTTAAAAACAGGTACGAAATATTGTTTTCTAACGTTTAAATTGCATGACTGGTGTGATCCCCCTCTAAAGTTACTCTCTCCCGATGTAATTTCCTGCCACAAATGATCATGGTCGATCACGTTCCTCCTCCCCCCAGCCCCAACACCCTCATCAAATTCTCCTTTGCAAACCCAACACATTTTACGATTTTTAATGGCCACTATGTCATCTGGTGATAGGAGCATAGGATAGTTTGTATAACGAAGGCGCGAAATTGCACTGTTCGCTGTTTTGACTAGACTGACCAATGCCAAGCGCAGACAATCTTCACCGTCACTCAACATCTCAACTACCTCCAACACTTGCATGGTATTATTGGAATCTCGTTGCGCGTGAGCGTAAGAGACCCCTATGGCTTCATGTATTTTAACATGATTTGAATTTGACGGATCGCACACGTCTGTCAGCTTAGCTTCGCAGTCCTAAGCGATATTTGTGCTCTGTAGGAGAGTGTATTGGAAATTTTTTAAACTTGAAATTGCTCCTTCACCACTTAATGTCTCCACAACCTGATACCTAGGTCACTTGCATTGTGTCATATCATTCTTGAGCTTTAAATCAGAGTGAAATATGGAGAGACATGTATGACAGTAATAACCCACACCTTCTCGCCCCGTTTTACCTTCACTTAGAACCCTACTAATATCCGTAATTGGATTGAAATGACCAATTTAATTGGAGTCTGTGGGTGGGGTGTATAGAAGCCACACCCAATATTTTACTGATTCAATTGAAGGAGCCCGCACTGGAAATAATACACCCTTCTTATCGGAACGCTGACCCTCTTCAAATTCTGTTTCAGACTGTAACACCGTGACACCAATCTTTAAATGTGTATTAGCCCGCTCAAAAATATCTATTCCTTTTAGTGTCACGGGATATTGACCATTTAAACAATTAAAATCCACTTTGGGGAACTTTGAACCCTCCCTAGCATTAACTGTCATTTTATCCAACTTTTTCTTAGTGACATCATCGCTCAGAGGTCTGTATGCCGCAATTAAAAATGCATACTTGAAACACTGCAGCCTCGTATCGAAACAGATTCGTTGTATCCCCCTACTCCCCTCTAAATCTGAATGATATTTTAAAACTATAGCCCTCTCCCCCCCACCCCCTCTTACAATAAAATCCTTTTTAAACTTACAGATGTTATCGTTTAAACTGTCAATAAAAACCCCCCAATCTAACAGACCCCCCTCGTCAGCCTTTTAACAATGTCTTTTAGTAATATTAGTACACTTTAGAACAACCTCCCAATACTTCTATTAATGCGTGGGTATTTCACCCCTATCTGTATGCCCGTATGTCGCAAACCAAAATAAAGAACTTTCATTTAAAAAAAATATTTTTCGTGATGTTGATTCTTTTATACTGACCCCCCCCCCCCAGACCCCCATTTGTTGTTCAAGAATGGCTCGAATCTTATCAGTATATGAATGTGTAATGGCCAGGGGGTCTGGTATTATATCCCCCGACACTCGAGAGTTGAAAGGGTCACCGAATTAGGCGCTGTAGACTAATGTGTGATGCAAGGCAGAGTTGGAGAGAAAAAAATCCGGGAGAGGGGATACTGTTGCTGTTGTATTAGTACTACTTCTATCTATAGCATTAAGTGGAGTGGTGGCGGGTGACAGAGAATTGTCAGTAACACCACTCCCAGTCTGTTCAATCATATTGGGGGGATGTGGCATGAGGTCCCCCAACACATATTCCAATGTGTTTGGGGACAATTGGTCGAGCCAGCCTGTATTGTCCTCTAATGGAATTTCGTTATGAGGACCCGTTTCAGATTTACTTGTAACATCATCATCTAAATATTCACGTATGAAACTATCTGTCCACCCCGGATCCTCAGGCATGTCGATATCACAGCTTAAGTCATCCAGGCTGGCCATTTCCCCAAAAACGTCGTTAAGGAAGCCACTTTCCCACTCCATATTCTCTAGGACCAGTATAGCTTCATCCCTGAACTCTGCTGGTGGTGACAGAATTGATCCTGTAAATATAGTTGCTTCATCACTCAATGGTGTCGCTGGTGGTTGTTATATATTTTTTATATTTAGAAAAAAAGTTTTATTTTTTATGTAATTTTTTTTTATATTTAATAGACTTTGTCAATGTCTAATATTAAGTTTAACAATTACATAACCAACGAATAAACACTTAAAAGAAGAAGAAAAAAAAAGTTAAATTTCAGTATTTATTTAATAACTTAAACTGACCATGTTAAAAAATATATTTTTTTTTTTTTTTTTTTTATTCGGGAAATTGTTGTCTTATTCTTATAAAAAATTAATGGTTTTATTCCAAAATTTTTTTTTTTAAAACAAAAATTCAAAATAAGAGTCCAATTCGATTGTTTGACCCCCGCTACTATCCTAAGCTCCTGCTGAAGCTAGCTTCAAATATTGAACTTTGTATATTTAAAAAGTATAAATGAAACAAAAAGTTATTTTTTAAAAAATATGGGGCACTTGCTACTGATATCTAAAATGTCACCACTACTATCATAAGCTCCTGCTGGAGATAGCATCGAATATCGAAATTTTTATTTTTTAAAATTATAAATGCCAAAAAAATGTATATTTTTTTTTTTTAACTAGGGGGCAATTGCCCCTTATATCTCAATTGGCACCACTACTATCCTAAGCTACTGCTGAAGATAGATTCTAATATTGAACTTTGTATATTTAAATATTATAAATTTAACATAAATTTATTTTTTAAAAAATAGGGGGGCAAGTGAATACACTACTATCCTCAGCTCAGTTTGAAGATATTTTCGAATTTTGAACTTTTTATTTATTTTAAAAATATAAATACCACAAAAAAGTTTTTTTTTAATAAATAGGGTGGCAATTGCTCCTTATATCTAAATTGTCACCACTACTATCCTAAGCTCCTGCTGAAGATAGTTTCAAATATTGAACTTTGTATTTTTTAAAAGTATAAACCTCATATGTCGGTGGTTGATGATGCTACCTTCTCAATAATCCGTATTTTCCTGTGTCTTGTGCCAACTGATTTGTTTGAAGTTGACCTGTTCTAAATAAATACTTGTAAGAGAGAGAAGAACTTTTTTCTCCATCCTTATCAATAATTAAAGTGCAATTAAAATGTCGGATGGTCCTTTTTTTAGAACCCTCCCTCCCCTCCCCCTCACCAGGGGAGGACCTTATTGAACCGGGAGCTTCCTTCGATGGAGGAGGATCGGTACCCGTTCGAGGTAGGGGGATGTGGTCTTGGACTGCACAACACTGTTCAAATAGAACA
This sequence comes from Artemia sp. Qi Xiang Cuo, assembly GCF_049724085.1. Taxonomy (NCBI): domain Eukaryota; kingdom Metazoa; phylum Arthropoda; class Branchiopoda; order Anostraca; family Artemiidae; genus Artemia; species Artemia sp. Qi Xiang Cuo. Next base: position 12,700,957 of record NC_142798.1, on the reverse strand, counting down.
AGCTCAAATTCTTTCTCGAAAACATCTAAGTGTTTCAATGAAATGATCAAAAACGCCTTCACCCAAATAATGCTTCTTAACATTACCGCGAAGACATATTTGGAAATTATCAAAAAACCTTTTTCACTGTGTAAATTGCTTATTGAAGATATACATCATGCTATTTAAAGTCCAATTTGCATGCGACCCTACTTAGAATTCATGTCGGATTAAAAGGCGGTGATAGATCTTATAAGTATAGCGGATGTATTCAAATGCATTAGGGATGAAAATATCAGTCTAAAGGTGCGCTTTACCTTTATATTAGAACTTTTTTTCACTTTCGTTTTTTCAAATAGTTAGTTTTTTTTTTGTCTAAAATGAATATTTCATTATAAAACATATTACTTATAATTTAAGAGGGAAGGTTTTTTTTTTTGTTATAGAAATGCATGATAAGCATTCCTTTATACATACACCAGCTAATTTGGTTAATGAAAGAAAATGAAATAGTTTTTTAGAAACAAATTTTAAGTTTTTAAAAAGCTATGCGCCTGAGAAAATTTACCTTATTTTTTGAAAATAGAGATAGAAACAAAAGAAATTATGTATACACTTACAAATTCTGACTGGACTTCTATATCTGAACTCCTTGGCAAAACTTGAGGGGGGTTAAGCTCACAATCTTCAGTAGGCTGAGCTGAGGCATTATATAAAGCAGTCCACCCCCTTTTCAAGTTCCTTCAAGCTGATATGGAGCTAACACGGGGGTCAGAGGTCCCTGTCATTAAAAGATTCACAGGCATTGGCTGGTCTTGTGTAGTTCTAGTAGCGAATTTGATAACTGAAGGTCTTGTAGCTTGCATTAGTATACCTTCGCTATATCTTGCCCTCTTTTCAGAAGGTGGGGTTTTGCATTTGTAAAATTACTTGAAAAAAAAATTCATTTTTGTTTTTTTAAAATATTTCATTTTTTTTTTTGCTTTTAAATTTTTGAAAAAAATTTTTTTTTTCAATATTTACAAGCACTTTTTTTTTTCAAAAAAACACCTAAAAAGGCTAACGTTTAATTATAAAAAAATATCCATAAATTAATACGGGAATGTAATTATTTAAAATAAACTACCTAAAAAAAAAAAAAAAGAAAAAAGCCGCCGCCGTAACAGAAACAAAAACATATAATAATTTATAGTGTTACCCTAAAAAAAAAAAAATGATTATAATTATAAAATTAACCGTATTTATATTGTAAGGAAATAATTTCTTCCTTAACTTAATGATAGACAATTTCTTTTTATATAATAATGCGAATATTTTTTACTCACCAGAAAAAGGTTAGAATTATCCATTTTTTCTATGTAATTACAAAAAATGTCAGTTGTGTTATGTTCAATAAACTATTCCAAACTGTTGAGGTATCTAATTTGAAACTTGAATATATACAAAAAATAATTAGCTTCTAAAAAAGATCCACCGGTTTTTCCAACACGGATGTAACCTAAAAAAAAAACTTGTTTATCATGAAATAGAAATTCAGTTAATTGTGCCAGAGAAAAATTGAAGCAGATCAGATTATAACCAACCTGTTTGGTATGGGCACATACGCACAGTATATACCTTCAAGAAAATTCCATATGATATTTCAAATTACTATACCATCTATAGAAATGATACCTCTTTGATAATGACACTGGTAACCCCAATTCGTTTAAAATATACACACATATCTATGCCTTCAGGCGTATATCTGAATGTATACTTTAAACGAATTGTACGATTACTACTGAAAATGTGCGTGATTCTCGAAAAAGGAGGGAAACACCCCCAAATTCAACAAATTTTAATGAAAATCATACCCTCAAATTCAGAGCATTAGAAAACCATACTGTAGAGGTTTCAAGGCCCCATTTTCAAAAATATAGAATCATGCATTTTTTTTAACAAAAGAGTTATCACGGATGCGTGTTTATTATTATTTATTTTTTTTTCCACAGATGTGATCTTATCGAACCAGTAATAGTAGAATATTGGAAGATTGGTCATTTGAACTGTAATTAAAAGTTCTAGTTCCCTATACAAGTGACCAAAAAGATCGGAGGGCAGCTAGCCCCATCCCAAACGCCCTTTGTCCCAGTCATTCAATCGAAGTTTTTTGATAGCCAAGTTGTTCAGTATAGCTGAAATGTCCAACCCCCCAAAGCCCCTGGGGAAAGGTCTTTAAGCTATGAACTTTGCTCATTGCTTACGTATAGTACTTGTTATTGCTAAGTATGCATACATTTTTTGGGTGGAGGAGAGGGTGATCTTTTTCCTGGAGGGATTTCCCACGGGGAGAATTTTCAATGGAAAGGAAATTTTGTGGGGGGGGTGAACTTTTCAGGGGACATTTTACACTGGGAGAACTGGCCAGAATTCCTACACGAGATTATTTTTATTTGTCTTTACTTTCTCTTTGCCGACTCAATTTTACATGTGGGGATGTTAATGGTAATTGTCCAAGGTAAATTTTCATTGGAATTGAACTGCTTAAGGGATCTTTCCGTGGAAAGGGAGCTTGACTTCCCGGCGTTATTTAAAAAAAACGATCAGAAATTAAATAGAGAAAACAAATTATTTCAATTGAAAGTAAAGAAAAACATTAAAGCTTAAAACAAACAAAAATTATTACGACGTCGGCGGGGGGGGGGGTCCTCCTCACCCCCCAATACCTCGCTTTTTAAGTTAAAGTTTTACTTTTTGTCTCCATTGTATAAGAAAAACTCCTGAAACACAAGAGCTGTTAGATTAGAGCAATGAGAAGTTTTTTTAAAGTACAAAATAGTTTAGCGTGAAGAGCGAGGTATTGATGGGGGCACACCCCCCCCCCTTAATGCGTCATAATTTATGGATGTTTTAAGTTTTAATTTGGCTCCTTGCTCTCAGTTGAAAAAAATTTGTTTATTTTTTAATTTAATTCACCGAGAAGCTGTCTCTTCAGCTTCTCCCCTTTTCAGCTATTTCCAGTTTAAAATGTCATAAGGCAGTGTGATGGCACATTTGCTGCTAAGGATACGTGCAGTCCGTATGAAATATTTGTAGATTAGATGGTACATCATTAGACCAAGGGTACTGGTAGGATCGTTACTTACTAAAACGGTTATGTTGTTTTGTTGGGAAACCATAAGTCCGCCAGCAAATCGTGTTGATACGCCATCTCTACTCCCTCTCTAAGAACCAAAAATGTAAAGTCATGAGAGCTAAAAATTCACTTTTGCTTTAAAATATCATTGTTCTTATATATGGGTAAAAAGTTAATATTTCCTATGGAAAAATTTATTCAAGGAAATTTCCTTGAAAGCCGTGGAAAACATGACCCTAAAATTAATTTTCTTTGTATCTCAGGTCTTTCCTCCCCCTGAGTGATATTTTATGCGTGCAACTTTTCAGGGATGATAACCATCCTTGAAATATTTTTGTACTAATAAAAATTTGATTTAAAAAAAGAAATCAGAAATCATTTATTTAAAGACAGCTTTCATACCCGTAGATATAAATCACAGACTAAATGTCGCTGTCATTTACAAACCTAGTCCTAAGGTATTTTGTTCTAAGCACTGGTAAAAAATCGGCACGAATGAATTGTTAAATCGATTATTTCTGCAGGGCATTGGCACTAATTTGTTCTTCTTTCTGGTATTAGCTACCAGTTGGCAGCAGGGGGTAGAAAATGTCGATGCTTGCGGCTAGCAAGCAGAAATTACCCGAAACGCATTATCAACTGAAACCTGTGATCTCTAAGAGTTTCAATCTTTAAAGACTCAAGAGCAGGCTTGTAATCTACAAATTTTTCTCCAAGGATGATTTTAACTGCTCTTTTTTGAACTCCATCCACATCATCACTTATAAATTCAATATTACGAATCTGAGGCCCCCAAAAGGGACTTGCGTATTCTAATATGGGACGTAGGTATGTTAGATATGCCGTTTTCAGCTGATTTACTGGGGACCCAAGCTGCGTACTGAAATCAAAAGATGTATTGCACAATTGCCATTCTGGAATAGCCCTTGAACATGAGCATAGAAGGTGGCTGCCTCTCTCATATTTAAGACAGCACTTGACCAAATAGTTCGCAGTTATAAACAGTAAAAAGCAATCTCTATTTGTTTGAGTTCGACTTATTACATGACTTTATTTTCTTTTTGTTTCAGGTTTTAATGTCACACGAAACTTTTCATTACAGAATAAGTAATTTCTCAATTTGACGAATCGCCATAAAAATCTATTCTTTTAACGTATATATTGTTAAAGTCCTCTTTTTGTAGACTTTGATTACTATTAATATAAGTGGCTCCTTACTTACGGTCGCTACCTTGCGTCTATCTTTCGACAGCCGGGATTGAACTCCAGGCACCTTTTCCCAGGAAACTTTTCATTACAGATTAAGTTTTTTCTTAATTTGGTGAATCACCATAAAAATGTATTCTTTTTACTTATATATTGTTAAAGTCCTCTTTTTTAGATTTTGGCTAATATTAAAAGAAGTGACTCCTTACTTACGGATGGCTACTCAAGCTGTTGGCTAGACTGTCTAGTCTTTTTATTTTCGATGCTTCTTCACAACAAAGGTCATTGTGTCTACCTTTCGACAACTGGGATTGAACCCCAGGCACCCTTTCCCATGAAACTTTTTATTACGGAATAAGTTTTTTCTCAATATGGTGAATCACCATAAACATCTATTCTTTTAACGTATATATTGTTAAAGTCCTCTTTTTGTAGACTTTGACTACTATTAACAGTAGTGACTCCTTACTTATGGTTGGCTACTCAAATTGTTGGATAGACTGTCAAGTTTTTATTTTATTTTCGATGCTTCTTCACAACAAAGGTCCATGCGTTGGGTTTGTTTGGGTTGGGTTTGGTTTCGACAGTTCGGTTTGAACCCCAGGCACCAAGCAGAAATCAGTCCACTGTGTTGCTAGAAGCAACCAAATATATGGCCTTTTTTGCGGGTTGCCATTTGAACTTTTGAAGATATCCTAGATCACTTCTTTAGGAGGAAGTATGCATATCCTAAAAGTTGGAGAATTAGGAAGTTTTATGCCATGAAAAACTTTTCGAGATTGAATTTTTATTTAATTCATAGAAATCAAGCATTTAGCTAGTAACATTTACCTTGATTAAAATTTAGAATTCTTAAATTAGAATTTGTGCTCTTTATTTAATTACACAGAACGGATAATGTTGTAAGTGGGAAGGGTACTCATTCAATCTCAAAATCTGAGTTCTTACCTCGCGCAATTAATGCATATTATTCAAAATCAGATCTGTTCTTTTATATGAAAATTTCCCCCACCAAAAAGACCGGAAAGTATTTGAATATCAACCCTGTTTACAATTAAATTAAATCTTTCTCGAACCATCTAAACATTACTAATCTTCTCTCAAAAACGGAATAATACCTTTTCTAATTTAGGATGTATTTGAATCTACAATAGGAACTCAGCGCACATAGTTTCAATACAGGGGCTCCAAAGGTTAAAACAAATCAGTTCAGTTTTTCCAGACCTGAGTTTCAAGCCAATCTAGGTCAGAGCAGAAGTCCTTCAGTACGTGTATCTGACTGACTGGAATAGAACATACCTTACAAGAAGATGAACGAGTTGAGTAAAAATCAAAGTGATGTTGAAAATGGGACTGATGAAAAGTATTTCTTACTGATATTTCTTAGCTCCCAGGCAATTATTATCTATTATTCAGTAATATTTACAGTTTCAATAGTTGGAAATCTACTTGTGATAATTACGTTAACAAGGTGCAGAAGGATGCGAACGGTCACAAATCTATTTCTCCTTAATCTTGTAAGTCATAATTATTTTATTTAAAAAAGCATGCATCAAGGGTGGTGTTTCCCCTTACATTCAGAAGGGGGTGGAAGAAGCCTCTATTCTGTTTTCAAATCATTTCATTTTTACCGAATTAATTTTGTCATAGATTTCATCTCTGAAAAATGATACAAGATGCCCTTGTCATGGCAAATTTATTATATTTGCCGGTACATATTAAAACGGAATTGTTCCTTTTTATGAAATCTTTTATTTAAATGAGCCGTGCAACATAATAACATAACCCATTCAAAAATTAGATCTTTTTTTTTGGGGGGGGGGGCACAAGATTAACATAAAACATGTCGTCGCAACAACCCGTAAGTAAGGAACAACTTGCGAGAATAATAACACGAATTCTAAAAGAAAATCGATAACAAAATATCCATAAAAAACTGTCTTTTTATAATACTTCCAAATAAATAAAATTTACAAAGCTCAGAATTACCATTCAAAAGCAAGGTGCCTGAGAACACTTACTGAATTTCAAAGGATTTCGGAGAAATTTAAACTGTTTGTAACTACAAAAAGAAAAGGTAGAAAAACGTTCAGAGTTTCAGTATAAATACGAAATTTTGAACTTTTTTCGGGATAGGTTTGTCACGGACGCTTATTTATTTTGTTTTAATTTATTTTGTTTTCCCAAGGCCAATCCTATTGAACCAATTCTCTTAGGATACTGGGATAGGGGCAGATAGGGCTCGCTCTGAAAGAATTTCTAGTGCGCTTTATGAGTAGCAATAAAGATCATACACCAGCAAAAGGATGTTTCCTTGGGCATATTTGTGTCGTAATTGCGGACAATTTTGGACCGCAGAGCACTAAAATGCAATAGTTTGAAAGTTATAAGAGAGAACCAGTAGATTTAGAAGTATGTAAAAGCTATAATTCAGATCCCCAGTTGCAGAGGCAATTAGGCCGCGCAGCGATGCGTTTGTTCCTAAAGCTACATGCAGTCTACACACAATGAATGGGTAATATAGAAAAATATTTTTTAGCTTTTTTTATTGGCATCTTTTCATGTGAGCCCTCAAAGAGTTTAGTTACAGTCGTCTATAGTTACGCATTAGCTATCGGGAAGGAGTGTCAGAGGATATTCCTGGGAACGTAAGGGATGCATGAGGCCTCAAAAATTGATTTTTTTAAAGCCAAAATCTTCTGAATTTATTGGGCTTTCACATAGATGTACAAGGGGAGGGTGATATAATCTCCCTTCATTCTTAAATATATATATATATATATATATATATATATATATATATTATATATATATATATATATATATATATATATATATATATATATATATATATATATATATATATATATATATATATATATATATATATATATATATATATATATATATATATATATATATATATATATATATATATATATATATATATATATATATATATATATATATATATATATATATATATATATATATATATATATATATATATATATATATATATATATATATATATATATATATATATATATATATATATTTATATATATATATATATATATATTAATAACCCTGTAATATGGGTGCTGCGTGGTGATAACTCCTTTTATATATATATATATATATATATATATATATATATATATATATATATATATATATATATATATATATATATATATAGTAATATATATATATTACTAACCCTGTAATATGGGTGCTGCGTGGTGATAACTCCTTTTTTATTGCAAAGCTACTTTAGGTGTAATACAATTAACTAAGTGTAATAATTAATTTAGTTAATTAAGTTTAATGATTATGTTAATTAATTAAGTGTAATAACTAATTTAATTCAATAAGTATAATAATTAAGTCAATTATTAGGTGGGATAATTAAGTTAATTAATTAAGTGTAATAACTAAGTTAATTAATTAAGTATAATAGTTAAGTTAATTAATTAAGTTTAATATAAAAGATTATTCATAATTTACTGCAAAGAAGAGTAGGGAAGGGGACTACAATATAAACAAGTTTTGTTCAAAGAACTCACCCTTAAAAATTGTAAAGAACACTATTTTTTGACATTTCAGACTTTTCTGATATTTGAGGCACTTTTTTGAGGATGATCATTTTTCAGGAATGATTGAAGCACTGTCGTAAAAATATTAAAGTTAAATTGAAGAAAAATAGGGGTTGAGGGAAGCAGGAAGTTGTCATCTTTCGACATTTTATAGGGCCTTGGATCCAAACTCAACTTGTATAATTAATAAAAGCTTGTATTTTTTTGAAAAATAGGTTGAACGTCCTTCAAAAAGTGCAACATCTTGATGAAAATTATACAATGAACCTAAAAATTCATGGCAACCCTAAAGGTACAATATACATAAATTTTAAAAATAGTAATTTTTGCGTACAGAGCACAGGGACGAAAAATCATCAATAGAAAATTGTAGAACTTCCGAAAGGCCATATTTAGAGTGGATAATATAATATTTAAACTTCAGACATTATCCAAAGCTTCATACCCCCTAAGTCGAACTTCCAGGGCTATGTGTCCCCTCAGCACTCCCTGTTAATTTCAGCTTCAAGTTCCAAGGCCACTCACAGGATATGAAAGATATACTGTTTTGGTCACGTGGCAACACATAATATTTTTTGATTTATCTTGCCACATAGCCGCAAATAGATTGTAGGTCCCATTGAGTATTATAACCCCAAAACGTTAGACCGAAAACATATAGCCCAAAAACGGAATTTTTTTTAGCCCCCCTCTCACGTTTGCTCCGTCCCCGAAGTTAAAACCTAAGGTGCACTTGGCCCTTTAACACCCCCTGAAGGCTTCAATTCCTTACCCCAGGCATTCTAGAAGTATTTCGGACCCGCTATTTTGATAATCTTTCACTACAGATTGTCTTTAATCCATTTCGCACCTAAAACTTGAATAAATCTTATTTCTCATTGGGGCTAAAAGTCCAAAAGCCGCTTTGATCGATTCGAAACATTAAGTTCTAAAGACGAAGTATTAAATCTCCCTAACCATCCTCCTTTCTTCTTTTATACCACCTGAAGTTGGCAAAGATGGCGTTGATTTTGGAAGACATATTGTAAAGCAAATTAGTGCTTCACCTATACCACATGTTTATTTTTGTGCTTGGAATAAGCCCAATCAGCCCAATTAAAACTTTGTACAGACCGTAGATATAAATCATAGCTTTAATTAGAAAATCAATGTCAAACTCCTATAAAATACGTCTGCATTTTATGCAGCCTCATTTTTTCAGCTTCTTTGTTGTAAATATTTCTATTAATTTGAAATTCTTGAGAGTGATTAGAGCTGAGGATCCATCACGGGTCCTTAGCTGTTGAATCATTCATGCAGTTAATATAAAGGTTTCTGGAAGTATTAGTTTCGAAGAAATTTTAACCTGCCTTTGACAACCTTGGAACACCAAGGGAAACGGGACCTAAGAATGTAATTTAATTATATATTGGTTCTTCTTACAAAGAAAAAAAAAGTCAGAAACAGTTTTGTTTTGGGAATTCAGAAGTAAAATTAACTTCTTGGTAACTACAAAAAATCGTTCTAATGCGATAAATTTTCTGAAGAATAAGGAAGACTGCATCATGGTTACAGCCAACAACAGCTGAAACCTAGTAAAGAACGAGCCCCAGGCCCATAGTAGCCAAAAATTTTAATAACTGTTAAACAAAATATCTGAGGAAAAAAATTGTCATTTGTAGCTGACTTAGGAACGGTAGTTTTGGTCTCGATTAGCCTTAGTAGTAAGAGTTCCAAAAAAAAACCTGAAACCCCTTTGAAAAAGGTGTCATATGGAAACAACTTAAGGTACACTTGGCCCCTTAACACTCCATGAAAGCTTCAATCTGATATCTCTAGCCATTAAAGAGATATTGCAGGTACGCCATTTTGACGACCGACGAACATACAATGTTGTGCAGGAGGAAGCTTTGAACTCTCCCAACAAAACTTATTTTTAATATTACATTTCTTTTTAATTAATTAAACGAGCAATAATTGTGTATTTATGGGTTTTTTTTCTCTAAACCGGCCAAATAGATTTTTTTTTTGTGAACATTGCCATTCCGATGTTTTTGGCCTCAAAAACAATCTTGGTAGGTCACAATTGTAAGGAAGAATTATTATTTTTGCCATGGTGGTTGTATCGAATCTATGGTGACGTCATGACATCAAGAAGAAGTTCGCATTGTTTGCGGCTAGAGGACAAATTACAGCGAGAATCAAACAGTTCGGGGTAACGAACTGTGAGTAAGGAGCGACCCGGCTCAATAATAATCGAAACTATAAAAAACGGAATTTTGATACCAAAAGACACATCAGAAGAATCAGATTTTTATGCTGATTTCAAATATATATGTTTCATCAAGTCTTATTTATTTCATTTAGTCTTATCCATCAAAAGTTACGCGCCTGAGAAAATTTGCCTTATTTTCGAATTTGTTTCATTTAGTCATACCAAACGAAAGTTAAGTGTCCGGAAAAATATGCATTATTTTCGAAAAAAGGGGAAAAAAACTCTTACAAGTAATATAAATCCAATAGACATGCTACCATTCGATTCAGCATATCAGAGAACCATAGTAAAGAAGTTTCAAGTTCCTATCTGCATAAATGTGGACTTTTATTTTTTTTGTATTTTCCCAGAGATGATCGAATCGATCCAGTAGTCCTAAAATATCGTGAGAGGGCTCATTTGAAAGGAAATTAAAAGTTCTAGTGCCTTTTTTAAGTGACCAAAAAAATTGGAGGGCAACTTGGCCCCCTTCCACGCTCACTTTTTTCCCGAAGTCACCCAATCAAAATTTTTAGATAGTCATTTTGTTCAGCACAGTCGAAAATATAATTAATATGTCTTTGAGATGACTAAATCCCCCACTGTTCCCGGGGAAGGGCTGCAAGTTATAAACTTTGCCCATTGTTTACATATAGTATTGGTTATTGGGAAGTATACAGGCTTTTTCAGGAGGAATTTTTTTTCTAGTGGGGGGTCGGGGTCAGAGTAGGGGTTACGGGGGAAGATCTCTCCATGAAAGACATTTCCTTGGGGGAAGGGACATTTCTATGATTTCCTAGCATTATTTAAAAAACGATCAGAAATAAAATAAAAAAACAAGTTTTTTTCAACTGAAAGTAAGAAGCAACATAAAAGCTCAAGACGAACGGACATTGTAATATAAATAAGGGGGTTTGCCCCCCTAGTCAATACCACGCTCTATACGCTGAAGTTTTTTTAGTAGTTTCAAAAGAGTTATCTATTCTAATTAACCGCCCTTTGTCATTCAGGGATTTGTGTTTCCATAAAAATTCGAGATTTAGCGTAAAGAGTGAGGTATTGATTAGAGAGCGAACTACCTAATGTACCTAATAGAAAGATACAAATATAGAACTTCGTTACGTAAGTTAATTCGCAAGTTACGTCAGAACAAAATTTCGAGAAACCCAATTAGCCAAAAAAAGGAAAATTAATATGCGAATTTCGTTTTAATTATTCATGTACGGTGAGCCAAAATCAAAGCTGCATTAATTCAAAAACGTTCAGAAATTAACTAAAAAAACAAGTGTTTTTTTTTTAACTGAAAGAAGGAGCGACATTAAAACTTAAAACGAACATAAATTATTCCGTATATGAAAAAAAGCTATCCCCTCCTCAACGCCTCACTCTTTACGCTAAAGTTTGACTCTGTTTCACAACTTTATTTTTTTAAACAATAAAAAACTTTAGCGTAAAGTGCGAGGCGTTGAGGAGGGGACAGCCCCTTCCATATTCGGAATAATTTCTGTTCGTTTTAAGTTTTAATGTCGCTCATTACTGTCAGTTAAAAAAAAAACAGTTTTTTTTTTAGTTAATCAAATATAAACACGTTAATCAAATTAGTTAATTAATCAAATTATTTAGTTAATCAAATATAAATCAAATATATATATATATATATATATATATATATATATATATATATATATATATATATATATATATATATATATATATATATATATATATATATATATATATATATATATATATATATATATATATATATATATATATATATATATATATATATATATATATATATAAATTATATAAATTATATATATAACACCGACTGCAGCCCCTTCTTGATGTTACGGTTCGATAAAATGGGAAATATTCAATCTCTTCCTTGTTGTGACCTGTTTACATATGGCAAGAAATGTCACTTGTGGCTAGAAATTTCAATATGTTAGTCTTTATAAAAAAAAAAAACTATGTAGCCAATTTCGAGGGCGGGTCCAGGTCGCATGTCTTGTAACCACATAATTCTTTGATCTCCTGTTTCATTTTTGACTTGTTTTAGTTCATGGAACCTTAGCTCTTGAATCATGCCTGCAGTAAATAATGCAGGAAATTTAAAAGTCTCTGGAAGTATTAGTTTCCAAGAAATTTGAACCTGCTTTTGACAACCTTGAGACACTTAAAAACAGGATCTAAGAATATTATGTAATAATATAATGATTCTTCTTACAAAGACAAATAAGTAAGTCATGTTCAGTGACAATTTAGTTTGTAAAATGCAGGAATTAATAAACTACATGGTAAATACAAAAAATATTCTGATGCAGAAAAAATTCTGAACAATAAAGAAAATCTTTCAATTTTCAAGAAACTATAGTCTTAGCAAAATAATAGCAAATGCAGTTTTAGAAATTTTCCACGCAAATAATAAGTGGCAGCAGTCCCCGGAGAGATTTAAACTCAAATAATACTCAAATGAGGATGATAATAACTGAAACTAATATTTGAGCCAGAGACGATATTTGTATCGATTCCTCTCTGGGAAATCACACTAATTTCCCAAGAAAATATTTTAGTTGCAAAGATAAGCCTATGCAAATAATTTTCGGAGTCATTCCCTGAAGATATTTGAAATTTGAAACTGAAAGAATTTTTGTATCTATTTTTTTGTGGGTAATTAAACTTCTTTCAGATGTTCTAGTGTAAAAGAGAAGGTCATGAAAATAATAATTGCAGTCAGTCCCCGAAGAGATTTAAAATGTTAGCCAGAGAGAATATTTGTATCTATTCTTTTGTGGGGAAAATACACTAATTACCAGAACTAATTTTTGGGTTGCAAAAAAAAGGTCACCCAAATGAATAACAAGTCGATTATGTCCCTGAAGTGGTTTAAGTTGAAATAGAAAAGAAACTCTTGAAACAGACGAATGACCTCTCACAGGCCAAAGAGCCTTTCTGGGGGTCTAAAGTTCTGTAGTATTTTCTGTGTTTCTTTTAAATAAATTGATTGATTGAATTGATTGATTGAGGATTAAAACTTTAGCCAAACCAAATATTTTGTTTATTTCAACAACGTATGAAAGCTTAAAACCGATACCGGAATAGATTCCTCTCATGAAGACCTAAAATAAAGATCTGGGGACCACATGGCTTGGGGTAATACTCCTCAATATTTTTTCAAGATCTCGAAATTTAAGTTTCATCCTTGCGATCTTAGGACGAATGCATACATTCTTTGACAACACCTTCAAAAATTATATTAATATCACTTCTACCACTACTATTAGTACTAAAAGCTTGTTGCACACCCTGCGGCCAGCATAGTTACACATGCTCGTTCTCTAATCCGTCTATTAAAGCCATTGTCGTGTTCCCTAGGACAAAACCCGTCAAAACAACCCGTGCAAACAGAGATAAGATGCAACCCTGCCTAACTCCTGAATCCAGATTGAATCAGGAGTGAATCATCCTATCTTAGTTAGGTCTCCTACCGGGTGCTACTCGTCGTAGAGAGTGACGTCTGCCTCCTCCATCCGCTTCGGTTCATTGCAAGGGTTTGCGTTTCACTCGGTCTGATATTTGCCATCGCTAGCAACTCGTGACCTCTTATTCTTCTCAGACTCTTCGACTGGAATCTGTCGATGGCCATTAAGGTTGCTGCTGATGCTTGCCAAATCTCAGCTCAATAAAGCATCAAAGAAACGACAAGGGCGTTGAAAATTCGCAGTTTGGTTGAACGACTGATATTCGGTGTTTCGCCAAAGGTGACGGTTCAACCTGCCCATGGAAGAAGACACCTTGAATGGCCTTGCTTGCAGGTCGGGGAAAAAGGAGTCATCTGAGGAAATCGTTGATCCCAGGTAGGAAAACCTTTGGTCAATTTGTATGCTAGTTTTTCCGGCCATACTAACTGAAGAAATGACAGTAGTAGTAAACGGGTCTATGGCCATAATTTTTGTTACATTCCAGTTTATCTGCAGTCCCACAATTGCGGCCTCTTCCAGCAAATGATCCTTGCACATCCTTGACGCACCCCTGTCGTGATTCGGAAGAATGGACTGTACCGGCCATTAGCTTGAACACAACTCACTGTACCATGGTGTAAAGATTTAAAGAGTCTGCAGCATTTCTCTGGGAGGCCAGTCAATGCTAAAATCTTCCAAATTGCCCTTGGTCCACTGAGTCGAACACAGCACGGAAGTCAACGATGGCGAAGAAAGCCTTCTGGTGGACCTCCGTGACTTTTTCTATTATCTGTCTAATCATGAAAATCTGCTTGTGGGTGGAACGGTCTAATATAAAAGCAGCTTGTTCAGGTCGCTGAATACCACGAACTATATTCTGAAAACGATCTAGCAGAACCATTGAGAAAGGTTTTCCTGGGACTGATAGCAGTGTTATTCCAAGGAATTGTCTTAGTTTACCAAATTGCTGAGAACAGAGTGTGGAGAAACAGGAGCATTGTAGAACCAGCATATTTCAGTAATTCAGAGCTTAAGCCACAGATACCAGCAGCTTTGTTATTCTTGAGCCTTTTAGCTGCGTTTCCAATTTCTGATGGGCTGAACGGCTCATATGGAGGAACATCTGCTTAAAGCCTCTGACTAGTAGATTGGCTGGGACCATTATTTGGTGAGACAGACGGGCTAGTACTATTCAAGAGCTCCGATAAGTGACCATGTACCCAAGGAGTCTTGCGCTCTGTCTTTGCTCTATAACCTCCAGTGTTTTATTTGTTTGCCAAAATTTCTTTGGAACACCTCTCTTGCCAAGCATCAATTGTGCTGCTTTGCTTGTCTGCGATTTAAAATACTTCCAGGCGTCTTCACTGCTTCTAAGTCTTCAGCACACAAAAGCCTGTGGACTGCGTTCCCGAGCTCACCTGATCTGTAAGTTCTGCAGTTCTTCAGCGATGGTCTCCAGCGTTTAGACATAATGACGTAGTCAACCATCTTCTTTGTGCAGCCGTCATTACTATACCACGTGTACTGGTGGATGGTTTTGCGTTGAAAGTAAGTGTTTGCAATGACTGGGTCATGTGATCGGCATAGTTCAAGTAGGCGAAGACTATTGTCCTTAAGTGAGTCGGGAGAAACAGGGCCAATTCTGCCAAGCCAAACACCTGCATAATCACGCACTGTTGCGTTGAAGTCACCAAGAAGTACAGTTATATCATGGGGGGAAATTGTCCTGAGACATCTGGTCAGAGCCGAGTAAAATTTTTCCTTGATTGTGTCGTCAGAATCGTTGATTGGGGCATAGCATACGACATTAGTCATTTTACCATGCTTGTGTCCAAAGCAGGCTTTCATGATTATGTCTGATACAACTTCATGCAAGAGTAATGCCTTTCTTTCGGGACTATTTAGCGCAAGGCCAACGCCATTCCTTCTAGTCTCTCCAGACCAGAGCAACGAGTGATTGTTGTCTATTTTCTCTTCTCCGCTTCCGATAAGACGGGTCTCTGTGAGACCATCAATCACCACTATATTCTTATGAAGCTCTACGTAAGAGTAGGTTTATATATATATATTTATATTTATATAAATATATATATATATATATATATATATATATATATATATATATATATATATATATATATATATATATATATATATATATATATATATATATATATATATATATAATAATAAACTGACAATGCACATTCATTTTGATCGAGTTTGAGTCCTATCTTAGTTAACTCCATTAAAATCGTTCACGCCTCTCTTCTTTTGTATGGGAGTAATATAGCCTAGCTTCCAGCACGACGGGTAACATCAGGAATTACTAATATCATTAAAAATACTAAAAAGAGGTGTTGATAGGTTATCAGGGTTTGCTTTTATTAGATCAATTGGGATATCAATGGGACAAATACTAGTTTTTTTTCAGTTTCTGTATTTTTCTATTATTCGCCTCACTGAAATTTCTGGGATTTTATCTTTTGCAGTTTCAGGGATTAGCTGGTTTTCCGAGAGTGGGAAGGAACGTATGCACAATGCTAGCTAGGTGCTTATTAAGAACATTGGCTGTCTGTATACATAAAGTTTGAATACAACCTTTAGGTATGACTAGATAAAAAAAAAAACTAGTTTTTTTATTAAGTTTTTTATTAAGTTTTTTAGCAAAAAGTAAGGAGCGACATAAGACTTAAAGCGGACAAAAATTATTCCGTATATGAAAGGGACTGTCCCCTCCTCAATGCCGCGCTCTTTACGCTAAAGTTTGACTTTTTCTCACAGCTCTATTTTTTAAAACAATAAATGAGTTTTAATGTCGCTCCTTACTTTCAGCTAAAAAAGTATTTTTTAATTTAATTTCTGAGCTTTTTAATCTAATGCAGGTTTTGATTTTGGCTCACCGTACATGAATTATTAAAACGAAATTTGCATATTAATTTTACTTTTTTTGGCTAAATGGCTTTCTCGAAAGTTGTTTAAATTTATTTACGAACGTTATTATTAGTAATAAATATACGTAACTTACGAATTAACTTGCTTAACGAACTTCTATATCCGTATATTTTTATTATATATTTTGGGAGGGGTTGTCCCCTAGTCAATACCTCACTCTTTACGCTAAAGTTCAAGTTTTTTTTCCACTTCTTTAAGAATGACCTTTTAATCACAAAGTCCGTTAATTAGAATAAATAGCTCTTATGAAAGTACTAAGAAAACCTTAGCGTAAAGAGCGAAGTATTTACTAGGGGGTGAACCCAATCATATACGTAATAGTTTCTAGTCGTTTTAAGTTATGAAAATTGAAAAGTTTTCAGTTATAAAGTTTTTCAGTTGAAAACTTTCTGATCATTTTTTTAAATAATGCTAGGAAATCAAGCATCTCCTTCATAACAATGTCCCTCCCACATAAAAATTCCTCCATTGAAAGATCCTCCCAAGTAATCCCCGATCTATCCCCCCTACTACCCGAAAAAATCCCCCCTAAAAACGTCTATATACTTCCCAATAACAAATACTATATGTAAACACTGGTCAAAATTCATAACTTGCAGCCCTTCTCCAGGGGACTGTGGGATCCCCGGGACTGTGGGATCATCAAAGACAAAGCTATTATATTTTTCGACCATGTTGAACAAAATGGCTATCTCAAAATTTTGATCGGGTGACTTTGGGAAAAAATGAGCGTGGAAGGGTGCCTAGTCGTCCTTGATTTTTTTTTGGTCACTTAAAAAGGGCAATAGAACTTTTAATTTCCACTCGAATGAGCCCTTCCGTGATATTCTAAGAGCACAAGGCCGATATGATCACCCCTGCAAAAAAAAAAAAAAAAAAAACCAACAAATAAACACGCATCCATGATCTTTCTTCTGGCAAAAAACACAAAATTTCACATTTTGCATATAGGAGCTTGAAACCTCTACTGTAGGGTTCTCTGATACGCTGAATCTGACGGTGTGATTTTCATTAAGGTTCTATGACTTTTAGGGGGTGTTTCTCCCTTTTTTTGAAAATAAAGTAAATTTTCTTAGGCGCGTAACTTCTGATTGGTGAGGATAAACTTAATGAAACTTATATATTTGAAATTAGCATAAAAATCTGATTCTTTTGATGTATCTATTGGTATCAAATTTCCTTCTTTTAGAGTTTTGGTTACTATTGAGCCGGGTCGCTCCTTATTTACAGTTCGTTACCACGAACTGTTTGATAACGACGATCCATAGGATAGTTTCTATCCGTTTTAAGCTTTAACGTGTTTGTTTACTTTCATGAAAAAAACTTGTCTTTTTGTCATCCTAGATAAATCCGTTATAAAAGCTCCATTTCGTTCTAAAAATAGTTTAAGTATTAAACTTTTTGGAAGTAAGCCTTCTATAATTTGCAGGGGAAATAAGCTGTGGAATCCCAGGAATATATTTTTGAACTAGTGGGATCTTTGCTATTTTCAAGAGAAATTAAAAACTAGACAAAACTAAGACATGATTGTTTTTCTGGTAACTGATTTTTGTGGTTAAGTCGAGGGGTCAATTTAAAGATCAGAGGATATTTAATTTGTTTTGTCTTATATATTGATTAGTCTAAAAAAAATTACTGATACTTTAGTCTTTATAGATCGGACAGTATTGTAAAACTATTTACTAAAGAGTATTCAAAAAATTATTTAAATAATTTTAGGATATTTAAAATTATATTTGAATATTTTTTTTTCTAATGTTTTTAGATACCATTTAAATTTAATTTTAGTATTTAAAATCGTAAATTCTAATGAATTAAGCTAAATAGTTTTTGTGGGTCGTTATTATAGATTCTTCATCTTCAACGAGTTTTTTGTTCATAGTAGAGGGATCTCATTTCGTAGAAAATGATAAAGTCAAAATCTTATAATTTGGTTTAAAACATAGACAAGATGATATATTTGAACTGGAAAACATAATTATTGGATGAAATTACATTCAAGGAGTCATTCTTACTGATCTGTATTACCCTGATGGCCCTTCCCTTGAAAAGAGCATAGCAAGTGGTTTTTTTAGCACTTGCTATATATATATATATATATATATATATATATATATATATATATATATATATATATATATATATATATATATATATATATATATATATATATATATATATATATATATATATATATATATACTATAATTTGATTGTTTTCACATAGTATGAGTGATTGAATTTCTTGGTTCCTAACTTGTTGCTGTTTATTTTTTCATAGTATCGTTTTATATTGACATTGTCTTTTCAGGGAAAAAGAAAATATTACTTTCAATCTTTTCGTTTTTTAAGACTTTATAGTTTTGCCTGCTACTTGTAAGCTGGAGAAAATATTTTAGCAATTTTTAACAATATACACCCTTTTAAAAATCTGGACACAAATAGTAGTGTTTAATTTAGTTTTATACCTCCTCTAGTTGACCTGAAATGGAAAACTTGATACCATTTGGAAACAAATCTGTTTACTTTCTTTGATAGCTTGGATACACTTATGCTATTTTTATTTGGTTAAATTTTAAGAGCAGAAGTAGCCCCGAAAGTTTAAATATAACACCCTCAGCCCGAAATTTTGAACATAACAATCCTCAAAGACATACTTTCCAGAACTTAAAACTACGTTGAATGAAATGGCTATCTCAAAATTTTGATTGGATGTGTTTGGGGAAAAGGTGGGCGTGAGAGGGGGGTTAGTTGCCCTCAAATAACTTTAAAACAATAAAACCCTTGCCCTGAGGGTTATGGGGGAGTGTCCTCCTCAAAAACATATTTTCTATGTGGAAATCGACTACGCTGAACAAAATGATAATCTCAAAATTTTGATTGGATGTGTTTAGGGTAATGATGGGTGTGGGGGGAGCTAGCTGCCCTCCAACTACTTTCGACTATTAAAAAGGGCACTAGCCACTCCAATTTCCAATCGAATGAGCCCTTTTCGACGTTTCTACGACAACTTCTTCGATACGAACTGCCCTGGTATGAAAAAAAAATAACACATTGTGCCAACATTGTTCTTTTTAGGCAGCGCGATTGCGCTGCCTATGATTGGACTCATTTAGTTATTTGACTTACGGCTATTGACTGTTTAGTTATTGACTTATTTAGTTCTTAGACTTATGGGATTAAGCTTATTTAGTTAAACCAGTAGATACAAAAACTATGGAGTAGACATATATAGCTGAGGTAGTATACCACTCAAATTCATATGTGTGAGTGGTAACATATAGTCTATTAAAAGATGGACATTATTGCTGAGCCAGACAAATTCGGAAACCCGGAGATTTGAAGACTTCCACCCACCTAGATTTTGAATTTCCTTTTCTTGGTATTTTCGTTGAAAAAATTGCCACCTTCGAAGGATTTAAAAAAAAAAAACACCTTTTTTGTTCTTGCCCCCCTCGGTTATATTTTTGTGAATTGATACTCCTGGGCCAGAATGAACAAGTAATATTAAATATATCGTCACCATTTTAGATTAGAAGTCTTATTAAAAGTTGGAAAGGAATTAACCATTGGAAGTTGAATATTTTTTTATCCCAACAGTTTTATAGACCAAGGAAATATCAAAATGATAAAGCAAGTAAAAGATTAAATAAACTAATTTTTAAACTAAAATTTTTGAAGACATTTCGTAAATTGGAAAAAGCACGGTTGAAAACCATTTGAAGAGTTGTTAAGAAATAAGTTCTTGAGATCAGACTTTTTATATTTCTTTGAAGATAATTCTTAAAGCAGGGAAAACCAAGATGAAAAAGACAAAAATTAAATAAACCAATTTATAAAAAACAATCGCAGTGAAAATTAGATTTTTTTTTTCAGGCAACGGCCGATATTTTACTTGGTGTATTTTGTATGCCTTTCACACTAATTGGTCAAATGCTACGGAATTTCATTTTTGGATATATTATGTGCAAACTTGTTCCCTATTTTCAAGGTAAACACATTTTAGTTTTATGAATGATTCCTTTCTATTACCCAAGACAGGTTAACAAACCGAAGTTTGTCTTGCAATCATACCTGCATAAAGCGAAGGGGGTAGGGAAAAGTACATGACTGGCTAATAACCCCCAAGGTTTCTCTGCTAACAACCTCAGCCATAAACAAGCAATTGAAGTTTCCAAAGCAATTGAAGTTTACAATAATTTTATTTCGTTATTTATTATTTTGTTTTAGATGTTTATATTTAGACACATATAAAGGATGTTAGGACCTTGTCCCATCAACCCCTGAGAGTCTTGACGTCCTTATGACTTTTGCTTTACTTCCCAATATATTTCAAGATGTTTAACCATTTTTTATGTTTTCCAACTCCCCCCTCCCCTCTCCTAGAATTTCCGCGCTTCTTCATGCCAAACTTATATTTTTGAGCATGTAGCCTATACTTGCCAGGAAAAAAGATTGTTTGAAGTATTTGGCTATCTTTCGTTGAACTTAGTGACTTTTTGGCACGTCATTTGTGAGGTGTTTTGTGTACTAAAGCCCTTTCTGTAAACACCACTTCGAGTGCCTGTTTCCAACGCTGTTTTCCAAAGTACCAAAATACCCCTTTAAGAGGTTTACTCCGTTTAACCGCTACTTCTACTCCTAATACTAACAAATCACTCCAGTGCAAAAATCCCTGAGGCCAACACAGCTACGGCCACTCCTCCTCCGTCCTAGTTTATTTAAAGCCCTCTCTACCCCCTCTCAAGAAGTTCTAATTTCCTTTAAATCCTTTCTTACAGCCTCTTGGACGACTGGGGACGATCTGCTTTTCGTTTAGCCCTAGGTGGTTGGCCGAAAAGTACATTCTTTGGTAATCTGCCAACATTCATCCGTAAAATGTGTCTCTTATTGTAACCCTAGAAAAGGGGATTGAGCCACATTTCTTCACAGCTTACAGTTTGAAATACAGTCAGCCAAACGGGTTCCCAAAACAATCTTGAAGGCAGCTTCCTCTGGAAGCTGCCCTCAAGGGCCTATTTTTATTTGCGAATTCTTAAGTTTAATCTTCGAGCAAAAGCAGCTATTTTAGTTTTTAAGAAAATCAAGTTATTTATGTGTATAATGTAATTATATTTTATATAATAACATATTATTTTATCTATGCAATATATTCAAGCTATTATAATATTACTATTGTATTGTTATATTTACATATAATTATGAACAACTAACCTAGGCGGTTGACATTTGTTGTGACTTTTATGGATTATAAGATTCCGAAAGACTTTTGTGATTGCTCTTTCTTTATTCGTTGTTAATGTCTCGTAAAGTTGATAACAAACTTATTACTTCGATTGTAATTATACTACTACTAATAAGGATATATCCTACTTTGTATCTCAGGCTACAATAGCATTTTTTCTACTGCTAATAAGAAAGAACTTGAAATAGTATCCTCGGTTACAATACACGCGCTCTAAATATAAAGGGGACAAAATTAAGGGGATATCTTAAAATCATTTTGTGAGCCTCAGCGTCGGTCAACCATCTAAAAGACAAAGGACCCATTAGTGAATTCTTCCACGGGACTATTAACAATTGAGAACTATTGATAATCTGTGGTTAGCATTATGGGATTTGATCAAAAAGCCAAAAAAAATTTGCCTCCCATGTGTCCAAAAGGTGTTTAGTCAAAGTAGGTAGTACCACAGGGAGCTCTCAAAATTGAAAAGAAACCAACAGAGAGAAAAATCTCAATGAAAAAAACAACAAACGAGACTGCGACCAGTGGAGAGAAAAGATTAGTGGATTAGTTTGTGCCAATTGTATATTTTTTTGGCGGTGGTTTTATTTACTTTTAGTTTTAGTTTGTTTTTTTATATTGTTCTTCTGGCGTTTCGCTTGTGCTGAAGACGCCCTGTTTTGATACAGGCGAAATATCCGCGCCGTTTTAAATTTTTCGTCTTTTCTCACCACTGGCCGCAGTCTCGTTTTGTTGTTTTTTTCACTGAGATTTTTCTCTCTGTTGGTTTTTTACCCCTAATATGCAAATATATAACCCAAATTTGTTTCTAAATTACTACATTTTTATCATAATTATGTATATTTTATTAGGATTGAGCGTCATAGAAATATATTAGAAGAATATTAGGTAGGGGCTAGTAGGGAGGCCCCAATAGATACAACGGGGCCCTACTGCTGCCATCTATAATCAAGTCAAACGCTGACAGGTTATAATTTATTCAAGGATTATTGATCCACTAACGGGTCAATGACACCTTTTTCAAGGTTAATTTGTTTGTTGTTTCTAAGTGTATTGACTCCGGGGCGAAGTTTGCACATGCGCACTGAATTCTAACGGGGCAATGTATTGATCCACAAGAGGGGAAGTAGATTTCTGAGAAATTGATTACATAATCGGCAGTAAATGTATTGATTCTAACGGGAACAGAATCACGTGTCTCTTTCTAAGCCAATCAAGAAAGTTACGTAAGGTTTCCCATTGCATCGCAAATTGCCCTTGAGATTTTGTATATAAACATTGAGGTTAAATTATCATATAGTCTTAAGAGATTATGGATAGAGCATTGAATATTGATGAGTTGGAAACTTTGGCTACATCGATTTTTAATGTGAGTTCTGTTTAGTAAATTTTCTAAGCTTATTTCCAAATAAAATCATTTTTTAGTCCCCAATTCAGTATATTCAAATTCAGGGTATACCCCCCCCCCCACAATACAAACTCCACTATGTGATGTTTATAGTCGATAGAAAGCGTAAAATAAGCTCTGTTTTACCATGTAAACCCCCCGCCCTCCCCCCCTGTTTAAGACTTTAATTCTTTCATTGGTTTCTATATTTCTACCTAAAAGGGACAGCCAACTTCTGTCAACCCTTAGCTATTAATATACTGATTACATTTAAGCCGCTAACCTGACTCAAACATTTCCGCAAAGATTTAAATAGGGGTAATTATCACATTCTGTCAACAGTCATCCGGTATCTACGAAACCAGGGAATTATGCATTATATTGGTTTCATGAAAAATATTCTTTTTTGGTCAAATTAGCGACAGTAAATCCTTTGAATTGCAAGAGAGGGTTTTTAAGAAAAAGATATATAGCTCATGAGAATATTTTTGAAGCGCAGGTCATTTTAAATTATATAAACCTTTGTCCATAGAGGAATAATGTGCAAATACATGCGTTGCATCTCTAGGCATGTTTTTAATTTTTTCTAAATGGTAAAAATAAGATTTCTATGCTTTTAGGGTTTATTTCCAACACGGACTTTATTTAACTTTTCCTCTTAATGGTAAAAATAGGATTTCTATGCTTTTAGGGTTTATTTCCAACAAGGAGTGTATTTAATTTTTTCTCTTAATGGTAAAAATAGGAGAATTTCTAACTCCCGCAAATTTTACTTTTTGCTTTACTGAAAAGAGGGGAGGGGGCTTCTTAGAATGGGATGAATATATCCATGATCTATCAAATGACATTGAGAATAAGAGGGAGACCAATAATATCACCAAGGAAATTAAAGACATTGTGTTATAGATTTCAGAAATAAAGTTTCATATATTTACTATTTTCTTAGGCTTAAGGGTCGAGGTTTGAGAATTTTAAGAGACTATTTTCCCTATTTTGATATATTTATTCAGATAACTACTGATTCAATATGGGTACAACCTGATAATCAAAATTCAGTATTTGTTATCTATCAGAAACTTCACGGAAAATGGACGCCGTTCCTCTTACTGGTAAAGGATAGGTTAGATCGTTTTCAGACAGGACAATGCAAATGGGAAAAACATGAAATGGGTTATAAAAGAATAAAATAAAAAAAACAATAACACGCGCAATTTAAGGGAAAATGAGAGGAGAGGACTCCAGAGGAGGAAAGATTGTCTTTGAGGGACGGAGGGGTAGTTTTTGGTCAACAGCTCAACATTAACTTTTTTCCGCTGGATCGTTTTAAGACTGAACAATGCAAATGGGGAAAAACATGAAACGGGCTATAAAAGAATAAAATAAAAAAATAATAACACGCGCAATTTAAGGGAAAATGACAGAAGAGAACTCCAGGGGAGGAGGGAGTGTCTTTAAGGGATGGAGGGCAGGTTTTTGGTCAACAGCTCAACATTAACTTTTTTTCCGCTGTTATATTTATAATTTATTTTTTGTTGCGCAAAGCAGTAGTTTTCGAGTGTAGATTTAATGATATCCAGCCTCCTTAAGTGAAAATTAATTATTCTAAGAAAGTGAGCTGCATTTGTTAGAGTGTCAGAAACATTACATATTTATTTAATTTAAGCCCTTTTTTCAGCTATAGCAATGTTTGGTGTGATTGACACAGAATATATTGGTCTGAAATATTCCTCAACTTGCATTATTTTCGAAGCAGATTTCTTACTGCTAGACGAGCAACTGCGTGAAAATCATAGCTATAAATGGAACGTCAGATACAATATGTATAAGTACGAGAAAAAAAGATGGATCCCAACATTAAATTTTATAAATCGAAACGGCTTTTACGTTAAAACCATAAGACCTCGTAATGAAAATGGCTCTGAAATAAAACATGTACAAGAGGAAATTCAGGAAATATGCAATTTTTTTGGCGTGCAAGCTGTATATGTTAAGGGAAACGTGCCAACTGATAAACTCTTACTAGAAAAATGTGAGAAAGACATAGCATTATTCAATTTAGAAGACTTCAAATGTGAGAAATACCTGCATTTAGTACATGATCCGGAAGATGAAGTTAGATATTTCGCTCAATGGGTGCCTGAAAAGATACCTGACATGGAAAAATGCATCAGATATCCAAAGACCTAAACTCATGCTCCTCCTCATATCAAATGGATTAAGCTATTTTTTTAAATATGTCAATATGTATTTTTTCAAAATGTTTTTGAATATGTTTAAGCAATAAACATCTTTAGCCTCAGCCATCTTGATTCTTTAAAATAGTTCATCGCCATGAAAATTACACTTTCAGATTAAGCGTGTCAGGGAACACACTTTCAAGTTTAGCATGTTGGAGAACCCTAAATCGTCATCCCTAAAAAAGTAAGTTAACCCTAAAAGGTTAAAGAATTTTTCTGAAATCACACTTTCAGATTCAGCAAGTCAGGGAACAAACTTTCAGGTTCAGCATGTAGGAGAACCCTAAATGGGCATCCCTAAAAAGGTAAGTTAACCCTAAAAAGTTATAGAATTTCTCTGAAATTATACTATCAGATGCAGCCTGTCAGGGAACACACTTTCAGGTTCGGCATGCAGGAGAACCGTAAATGATCATCCCTAAAAAGGTAAGTTAACCCTAAAAGGTTAAAGAATTTCTCTGAAATTACACTTTCAGATCCAGCATGGCAGGGAACACACTTTCAG
Source organism: Artemia sp. Qi Xiang Cuo (assembly GCF_049724085.1). Classification (NCBI taxonomy): domain Eukaryota; kingdom Metazoa; phylum Arthropoda; class Branchiopoda; order Anostraca; family Artemiidae; genus Artemia; species Artemia sp. Qi Xiang Cuo. Next base: position 12,675,026 of record NC_142798.1, on the reverse strand, counting down.
GTTCAGCATGTAGGAGAACCCTAAATGCTCATCCCTAAAAAAGTAAGTTAACCCTAAATGGTTAAAGAATTTCTCTGAAATTACATTTTCAGATCCAGCATGTCAGAGAGTTAAATTTAAACAAAGTTCAGATATTAGATTAATGAAATCATTGTCAACACCATGTTTGAGTATGACCTTCCTGAGTGGGGGTTTTAAAGTGCCTAAAACGGAAAATAAATGCCATTGTTCGTGTAGTTTCTTATGTGTCATGATGGTAAATAATAGCTTTTTCTACTGTTTACCGGAAGATATGATGTAATTTCTTTGTCGAAAATATCTGTGACTACACGTAGATCCTCGGGTGTGCTCTGATTAAGATCAAGAAAAATGTAGCCATAGGGCTTATTTGTCACCTGAGTGTACGCTGACAGCAAAAATTTGGGAGCGCCGGGTATATTTGCTTATTGAGAGTTATTAGCGAGCTATAATCACGAACAACTCAGTAGATAATATAGATGGTGCAATTCAAAGCAAGGGTTCTCATACATTTGCTCTGATGAAACAGATTGTGTAGAACTAGGGTTATGGAAATTTGTTCATGATGAGAGCGAATGGTAAACAGCTCTAGCATTTCCTGTGAGACCTGTTCAATGGATTCAGCCAAATCATCAATAATCAACCACGAATTTGGTTCAATACTATTGAAAACATCAAGTCCCTGTATGAATTGTATTGGTATAAATGTGACAATAGCTTTTATTTGATCGTAGGGTTCCTGCCAAATACTATAGCAATAATAAATTTTCTTTGGTTTTTCCAAAAACATTTTATTACAATTTTGAATTATTTTAGCTAAAAGTTTCGTTTTCCCAGACATTGATGGGCCACACAGAAACGATCTGAATGGTGTTATAAATTGATACATAGTGCTGTTGACAACAGTCAGACTACAACTAACTGTAAACCATATATGTCCAATGAATAAGTAATAATAATTTTCCTATAGATCTATCTAGTACGTTAACAAGAACAACAAAAATAATATTTTATTCATTTATTAACATAAAAACACTTTTCTGTTCAACAAGAACATTTATTGAATAAAAACACTTGTTCAACAAGAACAACAACTCTATTTGTTCAACAAGAACATCTATCGAACAAAAACACTTGTTCAACAAGAACAGCAACAATAATAATTTACAACAACAACAATATTTTTTATCAAAAACACTTTTTTTTGTTCAACAAGAACAACAGTATTTGTACAACAACATTTATTGTCATAAAAATACTTTTTTGTCCGTCAAGAACGACACTATTTGTATACACATTTTTGTACAATAGCACTATTTGTGCAACACTTATTGACATATAAAAACACGAACATGAATAGCACAGTTTAACACTATGAATTTAAAAGGCTACCTCCCCCCACCCCGGGAGTTGCAGGCCGATGGCCGGCCGTGGGTGGGAACCCCCACCTCCTGGGAGCCACGGGCCGAAGGCTGGAACAGATTCAGAATGTTCAATGTTGTTCAATGATGTTAATAATGTATAATAATGTCTGTAAGATATTCTTATGTTAATATTCTACATGTTGTTACTTCAATAAAAATATTTTATGCATTACTTTGTTATATTTCTATTAGTTTAGGAAGAGTTAGCATGTCAAGCGCTTAGAATGTTCATTAAAAAGTCGGAGATTTTTTATTTTCTTTGGAAAAAATTTGAATTGAACTATAACTTTTTTCTTTTGACTGAGAAAATTCAGAAGAGAACATGAACTTTTCTTCACTTTGCTGTGAAAACTCAGAATTAAAGTGGAACCTTTTCTCTTCTCAGGGAAAACATTCAGAAGAAAACTTTAAATTTTTTCATTTCTTTGAGAAAAATCGGAACTGAATTTAAGAAAATTTAGAATTAAAATGATATTTTTTATCTTCATTGAAAATATTCACAACTAAGGTATAACTTTTTCTATCATCTACGGAAAAATTTAGAACAGATCTTTAAATTTTTTCATCTCTTTGAGAAAAATCAGAACTGAAGTGGAAGCTTTCTATTTTCTTGGAAAAAATTGGAATTGATCTGTAACTAATTTCTTTTTCATTGCAAAAATTTGGTGTTGGGATATAAAAGAAGTTGAAAAGTAATGTATGACTTCTCTGGCATGCTGGATCTTAAAATATAATTTCAGAGAAATTCTTTAACCATTTAGGGTTAACTTATCTTTTTAGGGATGAGCATTTAGGGTTTCCCAACATTCTGAACCTGAAAGTGTTCTCCCTGACATGCTGGATCTGAAAGTGTAATTTCAGAGAAATTCTTTAACCTTTTAGGGTTAACTTACCTTTTTAGGGATGACCATTTAGGCTTCTCCAACATGCTGAACCTGAAAGTGTGTTCCCCGACATAATGAATCTGAAACTGTGATTTCAGAAAAATTCTTTAACCATTTAGGGTTAACTTAACTTTTTAGGGATGACCATTTAGGGTTCTTCTACATGCCGAACCTGAAAGTGTGTTCCCTGACATGCTGAATATGACAGTGTGATTTCAGAAAAATTCTTTAACTTTTAGGGTTAAGTTACCTTTTTAGGGATGACCATTTAGGGTTCTGCAACATGCTGAACTTGAAAGTGTGTTTCCTGGCATGCTGAATCTGAAAGTATAATTTTCATGGCCATGAACTATTCTAAAGAATAAAGACGGCTGAGGCTTAAGATGTTTATTGCTTAAACATATTACAAAACATTTTGAAAAAATACAAACTGACATATTAAGAAAAAAATTGCTTAATTCATTTGATATGAGGAGGAACATGAGTTTAGGTATTTGGATATCTGATGCTTTTTTCCATCTCAGGTATCTTTTCCGACACCCATTGAGCGAAATATCTAACTTCATCTTCCGGATCATGTAGTGAATGCAGGTATTTCCCACATTTGAAGTCTTCTAAATTGAATAATGCTATGTCGTTATCATATTTTTTTAGTAAGACTATATCAGTTGGCACGTTTCCCTTAACATATAAAGCTTGCACACTGAAAAAATTGCATATTCCTAGTGGTACTCCATGGTAGGTTATCGAGACTATCTATTTTGTGTGTATTAAATCAGTAATTTTTTCCCATTGGAGGGATAAACGCCTACACCATATTTTTAAAAATATACGAGAAAATTAATTATTCAAAGAAATGGTGTACAATTTGTAAAGTCATCGTTGCCTTGAATGCTAAAAAACAGATGAACTCGAACTATTAGACAAATGTCAGTGGAGATCTTATTGAGAACGAATACCTAAGTCGTCTTGAAAGTTAAGAGTTAATATCCTTTGGAGTAGCCAAGAATTTCCATAATTCAAAAGGTGGATATTTGAAAGTATCATTTCCAGAGAAGTTAGTACTCAAAGAAAATGCCAACATAAAAATAATAGTTGATGAAGAGGTGCAACTTCTAGCTAATGGTTCTGGTATAATGTTACCCGTTGATAGATCTTATTGTCATCTTTCCGGTGTTAGCATTCAAATGAAAGCAAATGGGAAACGAAAGGCCTACTGCTGCACCAACATTATAATTCATATCTTGTGAACGTGCAAGAACTGTTACCTCTGTAAAAATAATGTGATAATAGACAGAGAAATTGTTTGAAAAATAAAAAGAGCATTGGCAGACAATATCACTAATGAATATAATGATAAATTGATTGTAAAATGAAGCACAAGTGAGCATTATTACTACTATTGATCATGTAGTCAATGAATCAAATAATACCGAGGATGAAACGTGCATTGAATCAGTAGGTGACATCCCAGTAAAAATTGTATATGACTCAAAATGTATGAATGATTATTCTAGTGGTTATGAACTAAGAGAAGCGAGTAACTCTAGTATCAAGAGAGAACATGATAAATTATTTTATTGAACAGATCAGATTCAAAATGTCCAAAGGTGTTAATAATGTATAATAATGTCTGTAACATATTTTTATGTTAATATTCTACATGTTGTTACTTCAATAAAAATATTTTATGCATTACTTTGTTATATTTGTTTTATTTTAGAAAATGTTAGCATGTCAAGCGCTTAGAATGTTTATTAAAATGTTGTAGATTTTTTATTTTGTTTTAAAAAAATTATAAATGAACTATAACTTTTGTTATCTCTTAAAAAATTCAGAGGAGAACTTTTACTTTCCTTCACTTCGCTGTTAAAGTTCAGAATTAAAGTTGAACATTTTCTCTTCGCAGAGAAAATAATCAGGAGATAACTTTAAATTTTTCATTTCTTTTAGAAAATTCGGAACTGAATTTATGAAAATGAAGAATTAAAATAATATTTTTTATCTTCATTGAAAATATTCACAACTAAGGTATAACTTTTTCTATCATCAACGGAAAAATTTAGAACAGATCTTTAAATTTTTTCATCGTCTTTGATAAAATTAAGAACTGAATGGGAACCATTTTATTTTCTTTGGAAAAAATTAGAATTGAACTGTAACTTATTTCTTTTTCATTGAGAAAATTGAGAAGAGAGCTTGAACTTTTATTCACTTCATTGATAAAATTTTGAATTGAAGTGGAGCTTTATATCTTCATTGAAAATATTCACAACTCAGGTATAACTTTTTCTATCTTCTATGGAAGATAGAAAAGAAGTTTAAGTTTTAAAGAAGTTAAAGAAGTTAGAAGTTAAAGGAGATAGAAGTTTTTCCTGACATGCTGGATCTGAAAGTGTAATTTCAGAGAATTCTTTAACCTTTTAGGGTTAACTTACCTTTTTAGGGATGACCATTTAGGGTTCCCCAACATGCTGAACCTGAAAGTGTGTTCCCTGAAATGCTGAATCTGAAAGTATGATTTCAGAAATTTTTTTTAACCATTTAGGGATAACTTACCTTCTTAGGGATGACCATTTTGGGTTCTCCTACATGCCGAACCTGAAAGTGTGCTCCGTGACATGCTGAATATGAAAGTGTGATTTCAGAAAAATTCTTTAACCTTTTAGGATTAACTTAACTTTTTAGGGATGATCATTTAAGGTTCTCCAATATGCTGAACTTGAAAGGGTGTTCCCTGACATGCTTTATCTGAAAGTATAATTTTCATGGCGATGAACTATTCTAAAGAATAAAAACGGCTGATGCTTAAGATGTTTATTGCTTAAACATATTAAAAAACATTTTGAAAAAATACATATTAACATATTTAAAAAAAATTAGCTTAATCCATTTGATATGAGGAGGAGCATGAGTTTAGGTCTCTGGATATCTGATGCATTTTTCCATGTCAGGTATCTTTTCCGATAACCATTGAGCAAAATATCTAACTTCATCTTCCGGATCATGTACTGAATACAGGTATTTCTCATATTTGATGTCTTCTAAATTGAATACTGCCATGTCGTTATCATATTTTTCTAGTAAGAGTTTAGCAGTTGGCACGTTTCCCTTAACATATACAGCTTGCACACCGAAAAACTTGCATATTTCCTGAATTTCCTCTTGTACATGTTTAATTTCATAGCCACTTTCATTACGTGGTCTTATGGTTTTAACGTAAAAGCCATTTCGATTTATAAAATTTAGTGTTGGACTCCATCTGTTTTTCTCGTACTTATGCATTTTATATCTGACGCTCCATTTATAGCTATGAACTTCACGCCGTTGCTCGTATAGCAGTAAGAAAGCTGCTTCGAAAATAATGCCAGTTGAGAAATATTTCAGACCAATATATTCTGTGTCAATCACACCAAACATTACTATAGCTGAAAAAAAGGGCTTAAATTAAATAAATATGTAATGTTTCTGACACTTTAACAATACAGCTCACCTTCTTTGAATAATTCATTTTCACTGAAGGAGGCTGGATAACATTAAATCTACACTTGAAAACTACTGTTTTGCGCAACGAAAAATAAATTATAAATATAACAGCGGAAAAAATTTAATGTTGAGCTGTTGATCAACAAACTGCCCTCCTTCCATCAAAGAAACTCCCTCCTCCTCTTGAGTCCTCTTATTTTCCCTTAAATGGCAATGGTTATTGCTTTTTATTTTATTATTTTGTAACCCACTTCATGTTTTTCTCCATTTGCATTGTTCAGTCTGAAAACGATCCAGCGGAAAAAAGCTAATGTTGAGCTATTGACCAAAAAACTGGCCTCTCTCCTCCCCTGGAATCCTCTCCTCTCATTTTCACTTAAATTGCAATGGTTATTGCTTGTTATTTTATTCTTTTATAACCCATTTCATGTTTTTCCTCATTTGCATTGTTCAGTCTGAAAACGATCCAGCGGAAAAAAGTTAATTTTGAGCTGTTGACCAAAAACTAATCTCCGTCCCTCAAAGACACCCTCTCCTCCACTGGAGTCCTCTCCTCCACTGGAGTCCTCTCCTCTCATTTCCCCTTAAATTGCAATGGTTATTGCTTTTTATTTGATTATTTTATAACCCATTTCATTTTTTTCCCATTTGTATTGTCCTGTCTGAAAACGATCTAACCTAACCATTACCAATAGGAGGAACGGCGTCCATTTTCCGTGAAGTTTCTGGTAGATAACAAATAATGAATTTTGGTTGTCAGGTTGTACCCATATTGAGTCAGTAGTCATCTGAATAAAGATATTAAAATAGGGAAATAGTCTCTTAAAATTCTCAAACCTCGACCCTTAAGCCTAATAAAATAATAAATATATGAAACTTTATTTCTGAAATCTATAACACAATGTCTTTAATATCCTTGGTGATATTATTGGTCTCCTTCTTATTCTCAATGGCATTTAATAGATCATGGGTATATTCATCCCATTCTAAGAAGCCCCCTCCTCCCTTTTCAGTGAAGCAAAAAGTGAAATTTGCGACAAACAGAAATGCTCCTATTTTTACCATTAAGAGAAAAAATTAAATACACTCCGTATTGGAAATAAATCCTAAAAGTATAGAAATCCTATTTTTACCATTAAGAGAAAAAATTAAATACACTCCGTGTTGGAAATAAACCCTAAAAGCATAGAAATCCTATTTTTACCATTTTGAAAAAAAAATTAAAAACATACTTAGAGACGCAACGCATATATTTGCACATTATTCCTCTATGGACAAAGGTTTATATAATTTAAAATGACCTGCGCTTCAATAAATTTTCTTATTGTAGCTATGTATCTTTTTCTTAAAAACCCTCTCTTGCAATTCAAAGGATTTACTTTCGCTAATTTGACCAAAAAATTATCATTTTCAGTGAAACCTTTGGCTAAGCTGCTATCGTAATTCATGAGAATTAACAAGCAGGATGCACTTGACGGGTGTCAATAATTATCACTATTTAGATCTTAGCGGTTTAGCGTCATAAGGGGGTCAGTATAATAAGAGTTGACGGAAGTTGGCTGTCACTTTTAGGTAGAAACATAGAAACCAAGAATTTATCAAAAAACAGAATTATTTCCAATGAAAGAATTAAAGTCGTAAACACGGAGCGAGGGGGATACTTGGTAAAAAAGAGTGTATTTTACGCTTTCTATCGACTATAAACATCACATAGTGGAGGTTTTATTGTGAGGGGGGAGGGTATACCCTGAATTTGAATTTACTGGAGGGGGACTATGTAAAATGATTTTATTTGGAAATAACCTAAGAAAATTTACTAAACAGAACTCACATTATAAATCGATGTAGCCAAAGTTTCCAACTCATCAATATTCAATGCTCTATCCATAATGTCTTGAGACTATATCATAATTTAACCTCAATGCTAATAAACAAACTCTCAAGGGCGAATTGTGATGTAATGGGAAACCTTTCGTAATTTCCCTGATTGGCTTAGAAAGAGACACGTGATTCTGTTCCGTTAGAATCAATAATTCCCCGCCGATTATGTAATCAATTTTTCAGAGATCTACTTCCACTCTAGTGGATCAATACATTGCCCCGATAGAATTCAATGCGCATGTGCTAACTTCGTCATGGAATCAATACACTTAGAAACAACAAATAAATTGACCTTGAAAAAGGTGTCATTGACCCGTTAGTGGATTAATAATCCATGAATGAATTATAACCTGTCAGCGTTAGACTCAATTATAGATGGCAGCACGCAGTGTATCTCGGACCTTCTGCCCCTCCCTACTGGGGCTATATCATACAAGTACCTTTCTTAATTACTGATCATTAAAATTTTGCTCATTCAACGGTTTCTTAGAAAGCTTGTTCTGCGGTTCATTCCTTACTAGATTGTAGCTACTCCTGCAACCACGTAGTATTGTCGTCAAACTGCAAAAAAAAAAAATTATATATATATTGCAGAATTTAAAGCTAGTACAATCTGTTTTACAAAATTTTAAAATGTCAAGGGACAAATCATATGGCTATGTTCGGATAAAAGATAGTAACTTCCGTCAAGAGAAGACGACCGAGCGATGACTTTATATGAATTACGGCAGGTATGTCCGATTAAAAGCGAAATTACCCAACAACTTCCCGGAAAATTTCTTGAAAAACCTTGTCTCTTATCAATACCTAAAAACAATAACCATCGTTTGTGAATCTGTGAACGTGAGGCTTTAACCTATTCTAAATAGAAGTTTACCGGTTGAAGAATTGATCTTTTCAACCAAATTTGAAACAGAATCGAACCGAAAATTTACCGAAGTTTACCAATCAGACTTTAACTGAAAATTCAACTGCTTTCAAAATCTAGCTTGATAATACTAAGGAAAGAGAAAATTGAAATGAATGAAAGAGAAACCGGACTTAGTTAACTGGCCTGGTTTCTCTAAACTAAACTGGAATTATGGAAAACAACCTCTCTTTTTTTCTTTCATATTTTCAGGTAGTCTCTCTTTATTCAAACTATCCGGTAACTTAACTCTTAGTCAACCTAATAAACCAGCTTAGAGTTCCGGCTTAGAGAAACCGGTTTATTGAGTTAAGCATGACTAACAGTTTAGTTACCGGATAGTTTGACTGCAGAGATAAAAACAGACTCCTGAAAAAAATAAAGAGAAAAGGAAAGGCAATGTGAGACCACGGAATCAAATGGAGAGGAAAAAGTCTCCTGGACTTAGATTATGCTGATGATTTAAGCATCCAGGATGAAAGTGTGAGAAAATGAATGACGTTTTAGAGGTTTTGCGAGTTCAGGGTGCTAGAATAGGTTTGAAAATAAATGTTAAGAAGACTAAGTCACTAAGGCTAAGAATAAGTGAAGATGAAAAGGTGAAGTTGGGTAATGAAAAGATTGATCAAGTGGACAGCTTCACTTATCTTGGTAGCATTATTAGTAAAGATGGTGGGAGCAGTGAAGATGTCAAAAGTAGAATAGCCAAGGCTCAGGGTGTTTTTCACAGTTAAAAAAAGTTTGGAAGAATAGAAAGATAAGTCTGCAAACCAAGATTAGAATATTATAAGCTAGAGTGATGGCAGTGGTCAAATATGGCTCTGAAGCATGGGCCATCCGAAATGCGGATGAAGATTTGCTTGATGTTTTCCAGAGATATTGCTTAAGGATTGTTCTGGGTACCCGGCTGACTGACCGTATTTCAAACAATAGGCTATACGAAAAATGTGATTCAATACCGCTCACTAGGGCTATAATGAAAGAAAGGTTGAGGTGGCTAGGGCACGTTGTGCGGACGAAGGATGGACAGATTACCGAAGATTGTTCTTTTCGGCCAACCATCTAGGGCTAAACGGAAAGCAGGTCGTCCTGGTCTGGGGTGGGAGGACGTCATAAAGAAAGATTTAAAGGAAATGGGAACTTCTTGGATGGATGTAAAAACGAGGCTTTGAATAGATTGGGATGGAGGAGGAGCGTGCATAGCTGTGTTGGCCTCCGATGGCTAGGTGCAGCGGTGAGTTGTTAGTAGTAGTAGTTGCACTAGAAATAGTATACAAAATCCAAAAAATATTTTTTTCTTTAAATATGCAGACACTAGCTTTTCTCCACTGTATATAGATATAATATAGTGTGATCATTCCCTATCTCAAGCATTATACAAAGCCGGACCGAGATGCAAGTGCTCCGGAGAACATTTAAACAAGTAAAAACATAAGCAACATTCGATTCTTTCACGGGTAGAAAAGTCAGATTTCTCTTGGATGCGAAACTTGGCTTCAACGTTGTAACACTAAATTTTAAAGAATCTAATTTTAAATTAATTTATTCTAATACATACATTAAAATCGGCGATTAGATGTGCAATGTTATTATTAGATGTTTTTAGGAATTACAAGTTGGTTTCGAAGTTTCGAGTTGGTTTCAAAGGCATTTTGAGACAGTTTGTACGAAAATACTTGTTCCAAGGTAATATACGCTGGACCGATTATGATAGATTAAATGAGAGGAGCTGTTTGTACGTGCAGAGAATGTAGTACCCAAAATCACTTAGTCGTGATCTTACTGTTATATTATTTATATACAGTGCTTTTCTCTTACAATCTGTGACTATTTGGCAGCTCATATTAGTGGCAGTCTGACCACGTCGAAAAAGACAAAATATGATAATTAATCAACATATTGATACTGAACTAGTTATTGATCAAATTATGATAGCCGGAAGTTATGAAATTAAGTGTCAAATTTACCAGTGTGACCATTTGTTGAAAATATTATTTTCTTAAATATAACACGTACAGGGGCGAATAATTTGCTAATTACGAGTGTCACCTTTACTGATTATTAGTTATCTTTTGTTGATATCACCAAGATTTGATATACTCTACTTTTGTTTTCATTTTCAGTTATTTTATTGTTTTCTTTTATATAGAAAATAATAAGTAGTTATCAGATAATAAACAAATTACACTAGATAAAACAATAAATAAATATCAATATTTATACAGCGAAAATAATATTTATAATAGTATTATTATTAATATTTAACAATAATACAAATAATAGAGTAATAACAGTGATAATAATAATGTATAATATCTATGTAAATGTAAAATAGTAGATTTAAAAAGAAGTAATAATTGAAGAGTAATTGATCAACTATTAACTATTTTAATTACGGATTTGCGAATATTTCTGCCACTCATTACAGTTTAAAAGCTGAAATATCCCTCCCTTAACGATCTAAAACTTTAAAAGAGTTATCCATAGAACATAGAAGTAGATAAAGGGAACGTTTTATCTCGTTAGAAAGTTTTAATATCCTTAAAAGATTTAGTACATCATGTCTTGAAATAGTAGGATCTATAAGAAGGAACACAACTTGGAACAAAAATTAATTAATGGAAAAGCTTTTTATTTCATTCTCCATGAAAATTATATTTCTATCCCCTTCATGGTTTTTGTTGCGTGAAAACCTCAAAAGAAAAAGATAAGCAAATATAAGAAAAACTGAATATCAAGAGGAAACAAAAGAAAATGATATTTTTATGGTCATGCTAGCAATAAATTATATATTTTCAAGACACTTTGCAGAATATTTGACAAAAGTTCAGGAAGAATAGGGGCAACAAGCTAATAAAAATAAAGCTTTCTAAATTATAAATGCAATAGCTTCAGGCATCGCTAATGAAAATAGAATAGGGTAAAGGTCAGATAGCATACTAGGCATGTATTCTACTTCTCTTAATATTCAGTTTTCTTATATTTACGTATATCGTTCTTTCAGAAACCTCACACTTAAAAAGACGATTAGTATAAGAATTGTTATATTCAATTTTTTTTTGGTATTCTTTAAAAATTCAATTTTTCGACAGTTTTCGGAAGTTTAGTGCCCTGGTCCGTTGTCTAGCATAAAACGAATGGCGAGAACAAGTATGTGAAAATACCACTTCCTAATTTCTAAATGTTAGATGTACCCGCATCTTCTCCATTCCTAAGAAGCGAGAGGGTTATCTGGTCTCTTCGTCTTAAGCAAGATATTAAAAAAGAACATTACGGTACCTACTTTTAGACCTCTCATATTCGAAATGGTTCATTTTTTTTAACTGGTTGTTTCTGCAGGCTCCAGCTTAAGAGAGGCATAGGTCACAAGTGTTAAAAAAAGTATTTTTCGGCAGTGAAGTACTGAAGTGCTAGGAAAAACTAAGCTTTACACTATTCTGGGTTTGTGCAGATTCGGGAACAGCTATCCCAGGCTGGATAGCAAAACAGTGCACGGGAGGGGGCTGTATTCCCTCCAATAATTTTAATCTATAAAAAGAGTAGTATCTATACTATTGAAACGAAACTTACATGGAAACTTACATCTGAGACACTACACTTACACGTGAATATTTTAAAAAGCTGGCAAGGTTTTTGTTATTGATAAGAATTGCACAAGAAAACCCATGCCTGTGACATTAGAGTTAGACATGGACATTGCGAAAAAAGCTGGCATGGTAACAACCATACGCGTGGACATTTTAAAAAGCTGGCACGGTATAGTGTGGGCACGCATGTTATTTGGAAGATTGCCTTATTATTGTCAATTGCATATGGAATTACACTTCAGCTTCACGTGCACATTTTTTTTTAAGGCTGGCAAGGTATAAAGTAGTCCAGCAAGTTTTGGGAGTATGCTTGAAATTATATAACTCAACCGGACTGTTTTTGAGCCAACATCCGTTTTTTAGGAGGCCAATCAGAGACATTAGAGGTTGCTCAATATATTGTAATTTGATTGGTGATTGGTTAAAAGTAAAAGGACTGTTTTTTTATATGTCCTTGAGATACTGTACAAAATGACCATACCTTAAGACTTAATTCTCATCATAATTTAACGCATCAAAGATACTACACTGAATATTATTGACTTTGAAACAATGGATGCATCCATTTTCAGCGTGAGTACAGTTTACTAAATTTTTTAATTTATTTCCAAAAAAAATAAGTTTACCAGTAAATTCAAATTCAGAGGCAAAGACCTCCCCTCCCCTCCAACAATACAAACCCTACATAGTATAAGTATACTCCCTAGAAAACACAAAGTACGCTCTTTTTTCTATTATGTAAATAAAAACCCATCCCCCACTGCTCTGTTTACGAGCATAATTCTGTAGTTTTAGTTATTTCCTTCAAAAATGTCAGTTTCCTCATTCATTCTAACTAAAATGCGTTTTCTTTATCTGTTTAAATAGAAGCTTCTGTGCTACAAGGAAGGGTCAATTTTGGGACCAAATTTCGCACGCTCCTATTATCGCATAGATTAACGGCACATGTTTATGGAATAGCAACACGGGTTTTGACAAAGAGAGAGAAATTCCATTCTAGCCTAATTAGATGAAATATATTCTATTTTCAATTGTATTCCATGATTAAGAGAGTTTTACAATGTGAAAAAACAAACTATTTCATCGCATGGAATGTAAGGGGAGGGAGAGAGGAGGGGATTCTTTGTGCAGACTAATTTTTTCTTCAGTAAAAAAGGGGGGTTTCGAGGGGTGAAGTTTTCTGGGGGAAATTTTACCAGTTTTTTTCCGGAGACGTAAGCTAACGTTTAAATTAAATTTTTAGGTCTTTTGTCTTAGAGATTTGCTCCTCAAATTTTTAGATTGAAAAATGAGTGTGCTGTTCTATTAGTAAAGAGAATCTTTCAAGCTTTTATCATCAAAAATGTGGAATTCTGCAGTTTTGACAGAGTAGAAGGATTTTGTACGGGGATTAATTTTACATGAGGAGGGGGGTTTCCAGGGGTGAAATTTTCAGGGTGAAATTTTACCAGTTTTTTTTCCGGAGACGTAAGCTAACGTTTAAATTAAATTTTAGGTCTTTTGTCTTAGGGATTTGCTCCTCAAATTTTTAAACTGAAAAATGAGTGTGATGTTCTATTAGTAAAGAGAATCTTTCAAGCTTTTATCCTCAAAAATGTGGAATTGTGCAGTTTTGACAGAGTAGAAGGATTTTGTACGGGGATTAATTTTACATGAGGAGGGGGGTTTCCAGGGGTGAAATTTTCAGGGGGAAATTTTACCGATTTCTTGATTTTTCAAAGTTCATTTTGGAATTTCTTTCATTGAAATGCACGAGTTGGAATATTTCAGTAGTGTTTCGTTGTGCTTTATCTTGTCACAATTACATTCTCTCGATTTTTCAAAGTTCATTGTGGATTTCTTTCGTTGAAATGTGTTTTGTTGTGCTTTACCTTGACACAGTTACATTCTCTCGATTTTTAAAAAGTTCATTTTGGATTTCTTTCTTTGAAATACAAGTGTTGGAATATTTCAGTAGTGTTTTTTTGTGCTTTACCTTGTCACAGTTACATTTTCTTGATTTTTCAATGTTCATTTTGGATTTCTTTCATTGAAATGCAAGAGTTGGAATATTCCAGTAGTGTTTTGTTGTGCTTTTCCTTGTCACAGTTACATTCTCTCGATTTTTAAAAGTTCATTTTGGATTTCTTTCTTTGAAATGCAAGTGTTGGAATATTTCAGTAGTGTTTTGTTGTGCTTTACCTTGTCACAGTTACATTTTCTTGATTTTTCAAAGTTCATTTTGGATTTCTTTCATTGAAATGCAAGAGTTGGAATATTACAGTAGTGTTTTGTCGTGCTTTAACTTGTCAGAGTTACATTTTCTTGATTTTTCAAAGTTCATTTTAAATTTCTTTCATTGATGTGCAAGAGCTGGAATATTTCAGTAGTGTTTTGTTGTGGTTTACCTTGTCACACTTACATATTCTTGATATTTCTAAGTTCATTTTGAATTTCTTTCATTGAAATGTAAGAGCTGGAATATTACACTGGTTTTTTGTCGTGGTTTACCTTGTCACAGTTACATTCTCTTGATTTTTCAAAGTTAATTTTGAATTTCTTTTGTTGAAATGTAAGAGTTGGAATATTTCAGTAGTGTTTTGTCGTGGTTTACCTTGTCACACATTCTCTTGATTTTTCAAAGTTAATTTTGAATTTCTTTCATTGAACTGTAAGAGTTGGAATATTTCAGTAGTGTTTTGTTGTGGTTTACCTTGTCACAGTTACATTTTCTTGATTTTTTAAAGTTCATTTTGAATTTTTTTTCATTGAAATGCAAGACTTGGAATATTTCAGTAGTTTTTTGTTGTGGTTTACCTTGTCACAGATACATTCTCTTGATTTTTCAAAGTTCATTTCGAATTTATTTCATTGAAATGCAAGAGTTGGAATATTTCAGTAGTGTTTTGTCATGGTTTACCATGTCACAGTTACATTCTCTTGATTTTTCACAGTTCATTTTGAGAGTTGGATTATTTCAGTAGTGCTTTGTCGTGGTTCACCTTGTCACAGTTACATTTTCTTGATTTTTTGAGTTCAATTTGGATTTCTTTCGTTGAAATGCAAGAGTTAGAATATTTCACTAGTGTTTTATCATGGTTTACCATGTCACAGTTGCATTCTCTTAATTTTTCAAAGTTCATTTTGATTTTCTTTCGTTGAAATGCAAGAGTTGGAATATTTCAGTATTGTTTTTGTCATGGTTTACCTTGTCACAGTTACATTCTCTTGATTTGTCAAAGTTCAATTTGAATTTCTTTCGTTGAAATGCAAGAGTTGGAATGTTTCAGTAGTGTTTTGTTGTGGTTTACCTTGTCACAGTTACATTCTCTTGATTTTTCATAGCTAATTATGGATTTCTTTCATTGAAATGCAAGAGTTATAATATTTCAGTAGTATTTTGTTGTGGTTTATCATGTAACATTTACTTTGTCTTGATTTTTAAAAGTTTTTTTTGAATTTATATCGTTGAAATGAAAGAGTTGGAATATTTCAGTAGTGTCTTGTAGTGGTTTACATTGACACACTTATATTCACTTGATTTTTCAAGGTTCACTTTGGATTTCTTACGTTGAAATGCAAGAGTTGGAATATTTCAGTAGTGTTTTGTTGTGCTTTACCTTGTCACAGTTACATTCTCTCGATTTTTCAAAGTTCATTGTGGATTTCTTTCGTTGAAATGGGTTTTGTTGCGCTTTACCTTGACACAGTTACATTTTCTTGATTTTTCCAAGTTCATTTGGATTTCTTTCGTTGAAATGGAAGAGTTGGAATATTTCAGTAGTGTTTTGTTGTGGTTTACCTTGTCACAGTTACATTCTCTTGATTTTTCAAAGTTTAATTTGTATTTCTTTCTTTGAAATGAGAGAGTTGGAATATTGCTGTAGTATTTTGTTTGGCTCTACCGTGTCACAGTTACATTTTCTGTATTTTTGGAAGTTTATTTCTGATTTCTTTCATTAAAATACAAGAGTTGGAATATTCCATTGGTGTTTTGTCGTTGCTCACCGTGTCATAGTTACATTCTTTCGATTTTTCAAACGTCATTTTGGATTTCCTTCATTGAAATACAAGACCTGGAATATGTCAGTAGTGTTTTGTTGTGGTTTATCTTGTCAAACTTACATTATCTTAATCTTTCGAAGTTCACTTTGAATTTCTTTCATTGAAATGTAAGAGTTGGAATATTCCACTGGTGTTTCGTCATGGTTTACCTTGTCACAGTTACATTCTCTTGATTTTTCAAAGTTCATTTTGAATTTCTTTTGTTGAAATGTAAGAGTTGGAATATTCCACTGGTGTTTTGTCGTGGTTTACCTTGTCACAGTTACATTCTCTTGATTTTTCAAAGTTCATTTTGAATTTTTTTCCTTGAACTGCAAGAGTTGGAATATTTCAGTAGTGTTTTGTTGTGGTTTACCTTGTCAAAGTTACATTTTCTTGATTTTTCAATGTTCATTTTGAATTTCTTTCATTGAAATGCAAGAGTTGGAATATGTCAGTATTGTTTTGTCATGCTTTGCCTTGTCACAGTTACATTCTCTTGATTTTTCAAAGTTCATTTTGAATTTCTTGATTTTTCAAAGTTCATTTTGAATTTCTTTCATTGAAATTAAAGAGTTGGATTATTTCAGTAGTGTTTTGTCGTGGTTTACCTTGTCACAGTTACATTCTCTTGATTTTTCAAAGTTAATTTTGAATTTCTTTCATTGAAATGCAAGATTTGGAATATTTCAGTAGTGTTATGTCTGGGTTTACTTTGTCACAGTTACATTCTCTTAAGTTTTCAAAGTTAATTTTGGATTTCTTTCATTGAAATGCAAGATTTATAATATTTCAGTAGTGTTTTGTTGTGGTTTACATTGTCACATTTACATTCTCTTGTTTTTTCTATGTTCATTTTGAATTTCTTTCGTTGAATTGCAGGAGTTGGAATATTTCAGTAGTATTTTGTCGTGGTTTACCTTGTCAGAGTTACATTCTCTTGATTTTCCAAAGTTCATTTAGAATTTCTTTCGTTGAAATGCAAGAGTTGGAATATTTCAGTAGTGTCTTGTTGTGGTCTATCTTGTCACAGTTACATTTTCTTGATTTTTCAAAGTTCATTTTTGATTTCTTTCATTGAAATGCAAGAGTTGGAATATTTCAGTAATGTTTTGTTGTGCTCTACCTTGTCACAGTTACATTCTCTTGATTTTTCAAAGTTTATTTTGGATTTCTTTCGTTGAAATGCAAGAGTTGGAATATTTCAGTAGTGTTTTGTCGTGGTTTACTTTGTCACAGTAACATTCTCATGATTTTTCAAAGTTCATTTTGGATTTCTTTCTTTGAAATGCAAGATTTGGAATATTTCAGTAGTGTTTTGTTGTGGTTTACCTTGTCACACTTACATTTTCTTGATTTTTCAAAGTTCATTTTGAATTTCTTTCATTGAAATGCAAGAGTTGGAATATATCAGTAGTGTTTTGTTGTGGTTTACCTAGTCAAAGTTACATTCTCTTGATTTTTCAAAGTTCATTTTGGATTTCCTTCGTTGAAATGCAAGAGTCGGAAATATTTCAGTAGTGTTTTGTCGTGGCTTACCTTGTCACAGTTACATTCTCTTGATTTTTCAAAGTTCACTTTGAATTTCTTTCATTGAAATGCAAGAGTTGGATTATTTCAGTAGTGTTTTGTCGTGGTTTACCTTGACACACTTAAATTCTCTTGAGTTTTCAAAGATCATTTCGGATTTCTTTCGTTGAAATGCAAGAGTTGGAATATTTCAGTAGTGTTTAGATGTGGTTTACCTAGTCACAGTTACATTCTCTTGATTTTTCAAAGATCATTTTGGATTTCTTTCGTTGAAATGCAAGAGTTGGAAATATTTCAGTAGTGTATTGTCGTGGTTTACCTTGTCACTGTTACATTCTCTTGATTTTTCAACGTTCATTTTGAAAATCTTTCGTTGAAATTTAAGAGTTGGAAATATTTCTATAGTGTCTTAACGTGGTTTACCTTGTCACTGTTACATTCTCTTGATACTTCAAAGTTCATTTTGAATTTCATTAATTGAAATGCAAGAGTTGGAATATTTCAGTGGTGTTTTGTCGTGGTTTACCTTGTCAGAGTTACATTCTCTTGATTTTTCAAAGTTCATTTTGAATTTCTTTCATTGAAAGGTAAGAGTTGGAATATTACACTAGTGTTTTGTTATGGTTTACCAAGGCACTGTTACGTTCTCTTGATTTTTCAAAGTTCATTTTGGATTTCTTTCATTGAAATGCTAGAGTTGGAATATTTCAGTACTGTTTTGTCATGGTTTACCTTTACACAGTTACATTCTCTTTATTTTTTAAAGTTCATCTTAGATTTATTTCGTTGAAATACTAGGGTTGGAATATTTCACTAGTGTTTTGTATCTGGGCCGTTTTCTAATAAGTCCAAGAATTTGTCTTTGTCGGTTTGAAGGTCTAGAGGTCATGTCTTTATCTGTTTCTATGTATGAATTTATTTGTTTACATGTCTGGGTTGGTGTTTGATTAGGTTAGGTTAGCTAAGTCAGGTTAGGTTAGCTAAGTTAGGTTAGGCTAGCTAGTAAACATTTCTCCATGTTTAAGTTAGGTTAGGTTAGGTTAAGTTATCATGAACGCTCATGATAAGCTAACTTAACCTAACTAAAACATGGTACAAAGTCGACATGGGGGGATTTTCTGGCGAATATGGTTAAGTTAGGTTAGGCTATATCAAGTTAGGTTTGGTTATGTTAGGTTAGGTTAGGTTAGCCTACGTACGAGCGCGTACGTAGGCTAACCTAACCTAACAAACATGGTACCTAGTCGACATGGGGGGATTTTCCGGCGAGTATGGTTAGGTTAGGTTAGGCTAGATCAAGTTAGGTTAGGTTACGCGCGCGTACGTAGGCTAACCTAACCTAACCTAACTTAACCTAACCTAACTTGATCTAACCTAATCTAACTTAACCTAATCTAACTTAACCTAACCTAACTTGATCTAGCCTAACCCAACAAATCAAGGTGAACCACGACAAAACACTACTGAAATAATCCAACTCTCAAAATGAACTTTGAAAAATCAAGAGAATGTAACTGTGGCAAGGTAAACCACGACAAAACACTACTGAAATATTCAATCTCTTGTATTTCAACGAAAGTAATTCAAAATGAACTTTGAAAAATCAAGAGAATGCAACTGTGACAAGGTAAACCACAACAAAACACTACTGAAATATTCCAACTCTTGCATTTCAATGAAAGAAATTCAAAATGAACTTTGAAAAATCAAGAAAATGTAAGTGTGACAAGGTAAACCACAACAAAGCACTACTGAAATATTCCAACTCTTGCATTTCAAAGAAAGAAATCCACAATGAACTTTGAAAAATCAAGAGAATGTAACTGTTACACGGTAAAGCACAACAAAACACTACTGAAATAGTCCAACTCTTGCATTTCAAAGAAATAAATTCAAAGTGAACTTTGAAAAATCAAGAGATTGTAACTGTGACAAGGTAAACCATGACAAAACACTACTGAAATATTCCAACTCTTGCAATACAACGAAATAAATTCAAAATGAACTTTGAAAAATCAAGATAATGTAACTTTGAAAATGTAAACCACCACAAAATATTACTGAAATATTCTAACTCTTGCATTTCAATTAAAGAAATTCAAAATTAACTTTGAAAAATTAAGATAATCTAACTGTGACAAGGTAAACCACAACATAACACTACTGAAACATTCCAACTCTTGCATTTCAACGAAAGAAATTCAAATTGAACTTTGAAAAATCAAGAGAATGTAACTGTGACAAGGTAAACCATGACAAAAACAATACTGAAATATTCCAACTCTTGCATTTCAACGAAAGAAAATCAAAATGAACTTTGAAAAATTAAGAGAATGCAACTGTGACATGGTAAACCATGATAAAACACTAGTGAAATATTCTAACTCTTGCATTTCAACGAAAGAAATCCAAATTGAACTCAAAAAATCAAGAGAATGTAACTGTGACAAGGTGAACCACGACAAAACACTACTGAAATAATCCAACTCTCAAAATGAACTTGGAAAAATCAAGAGAATGTAACCGTAAAAATGTAAACGACGACAAAGCAATACTTAAATTTTCAAACTCTTGCATTTCAATTAAAGAAATTCAAAATGAACTTTGAAAAATCAAGAGAATGTAACTATGACAAGGTAAACCACGACAAAACACTACTGAAATATTCCAACTCTTGCATTTCAATGAAAAAAAATTCAAAATGAACTTTAAAAAATCAAGAAAATGTAACTGTGACAAGGTAAACCACAACAAAACACTACTGAAATATTCCAACTCTTACAGTTCAAGGAAAGAAATTCAAAATGAACTTTGAAAAATCAAGAGAATGTGTGACAAGGTAAACCACGACAAAACACTACTGAAATATTCCAACTCTTACATTTCAACAAAAGAAATTCAAAATTAACTTTGAAAAATCAAGAGAATGTAACTGTGACAAGGTAAACCACGACAAAAAACCAGTGGAATATTCCAGCTCTTACATTTCAATGAAAGAAATTCAAAATGAACTTCGAAAGATCAAGAATATGTAAGTGTGACAAGGTAAACCACAACAAAACACTACTGAAATATTCCAGCTCTTGCACATCAATGAAAGAAATTCAAAATGAAATTTTAAAAATCAAAAAAATGTAACTGTGACAATTTGTAGCACGACAAAACACTACTGTAATGTTCCACCTCTTGCATTTCAATGAAAGAAATAAGAAAAGGACCTTTGAAAAATCAAAAGAATGTATCTGTGAGAAGTTAGAGCAAAAAAAAAAACTACTGAAATATTCCAACTCTCGCATTTCAATGAAAGAAATCCAAAATGAACTTTTAAAAATCTAGAGAATGTAACTGTGACAAGGAAAAGCACAACAAAACACTACTGGAATATTCCAACTCTTTCATTTCAATGAAAGAAATCCAAAATGAACTTTGAAAAATCAAGAAAATGTAACTGTGACAAGGTAAAGCACAAAAAAACACTACTGAAATATTCCAACACTTGTATTTCAAAGAAAGAAATCCAAAATGAACTTTTAAAAATCGAGAGAATGTAACTGTGTCAAGGTAAAGCACAACAAAACACATTTCAACGAAAGAAATCCACAATGAACTTTGAAAAATCGAGAGAATGTAATTGTGACAAGATAAAGCACAACAAAACACTACTGAAATATTCCAACTCTTGCATTTCAATGAAAGAAATTCCAAAATGAACTTTGAAAAATCAAGAAATCGGTAAAGTTTCCCCCTGAAAATTTCACCCCAGGAAACCCCCCACCACAAGTAAAAATAATACCCGTACAAAATCCATCTACACAGTCAAAACTTCAAAATTCCTAATTTTTTATTATAAAAGCTTGAAAGATTATCTTTACTAATATAACAGCACACTCATTTTTCAATTTAAAAATTTGAGGAGCAAATCCCTAAGACAAAAGACCTAAAATTTAATTTAAACGTTAGCTTACGTCTCCGGAAAAAAAACTGGTAAAATTTCCCCCTGAAAACTTCACCCCTCGAAACCCCTCTTTTTTACAGAAGAAAAAATTAGTCTGCACAAAGAATCTCCTCCTCCCTCCATCCCCCTTACTTTCCATGCGATGAAATAGTTTGTTTTTTTCACATCGTAAAACTCTCTTAATCACGGAATACAATTGAAGATAGAATATCTTTCGTCTAATTAGGCTAGAATGAAATTTCTCTCTCTTTGTCAAAACCCGTGTTGCTAATCCATAAACATGTGCCGTTAATCTATGCGATAACAGGAGCGTGCGAAATTTGGTCCCAAAACTGACCATTCCTTGTAACACAGAAGCTTCTATTTAAACAGATAAAGAAAATGCATTTTAATTAGAATGAATGAGGAAACTGACATTTTTGAAGGAAATAACTAAAACTACAGAATTAAGCTCGTAAACAGAGCAGTGAGGGATGGGTTTTTATTTACATAATAGAAAAAAGAGCGTACTTTGTGTTTTCTAGGGAGTATACTTATACTATTGTAGGGTTTGTATTGTTGGAGGGGAGGAGGGCTATCCCCCTGAATTTGAATTTACTGGTAAAATGATTTTATTTGGAAATAAATTAAAAAATTCAGTAAACTGTACTCACGTTGAAAATTGAAGCGTCCATTGTTTCAAAGTTAATAATATTTAATGTACTATCTATGATACGTTAAATCATAATGAAAATTAAATCGTAAGGTATGAGCATTTTATACAATATCTCAAGGACGAATAAAAAACCAGTCCTTTTATTTATAACCAATCACCAGTCAACTTACCGTATATTGAGCAACCTCTAATGTCTCTGATTGGCCTCCTAAAAACGGATGTTGGCTCGAAAACAGTCCGGTTGAGTTATATAATTTCAAGCATACTCCCAAAACTTGCTGGACTACTTTATACCTTGCCAGCTTAAAAAAAAAAAATGTGCACGTGAAGCTGAAGTGTAATTCCATATGCAATTGACAATAATAAGGCAATCTTCCAAATAACATGCGTGCCCACACTATACCGTGCCAGCTTTTTAAAATGTCCACGCGTATAGTTGTTACCATGCCAACTTTTTTTGCAATGTCCATGTCTAACTCTAATGTCACAGGCATGGGTTTTCTTGTGCAATTCTTATCAATAACAAAAACCTTGCCAGCTTTTTAAAATATTCACGTGTAAGTGTAGTGTCTCAGATGTAAGTTTTCATGTAAGTTTCGTTTCAATAGTATAGATACTACTAAAAAGGCACTAGGAACTTTCAGTTTTCAATTGAATTCGCTCCACTTAAACTTTAGAAGACCATCTCCTTCATTTGAAGTCACCGTAGCAAAAACTTATTGTTTTAGCTCTTTTCCAGGCCTTTGTCAGGCCCTGTTTTAACTATACCAATATTTTTTGGCTAATTTTTCTAAGAAAAATTTTTTTTTTTCATTTTTGTCTAAGGAATTAAAAATACAAGTTTCCAGTCGGTCTTAAAACAAAAGTGTTTTGCACTAATTTGGAACCCGCTTTCGTGGGCCCATATCCTTGAACGCCTTTTCTATATATTATTTACCTTTTGACCCAAGGACTTATGGCTTCAAGCTCCAAACTTATGAGGGCCAAATTATTTTATCCATTTTCGGAACCCCTAAGAGACACAAACCCACCCTTCTATAGTAAAATGCATGATACATTTGATTCAGAGAACAATCCCTGAATCTTTTGATCCAATCGCAGAGCCAAGACTAAACAACCTTCCCTTTTCCCATTAAAAAACCTGTGCGCAAACAATCAGCAGTTTGACCTATTTCCGGCACTTGCTCCACTGACCTTGGGGGTTGTGTCATCCCTTAAAGCATACTCATCGAACCTTATTATTATGAACAGAGTGACTGACTCAAATGTTGCATCGGATGTCGTGGGGTTATGGGGTGGTATAGCGAAAAAAGATATGATAGGCGGCTAGTTACCCTTGAATCATTCCGACTCTTAAAAGTACACTTGACTTATTAACCAATTAAATGAGTCCCCTTGACCCATAAATGAGTCTTTGACGAATTAAATGAGTCCCGTATGAAGTTTCTACGACCACCCCTTCCATGCGAAATGGTCAAGGAGAAAAAGAGAATTAAGAAATAATGGATGGAAAGCACATGGCTTTTTACTTAGTGAACACTATAATATTTCTTTTGAAAGTTTTTGAACAACCTATCAACAAAAAAGTAAATTAACGGAGTGAAAAAGACTATTTATTAACTGGAAAGTCTTCTTTTTGAAACTTCTTTTTCTTCACGCAGTAAATTTATTTGTCAAGAAGGGTGGACAAATTTAGGGTCTTTAGGGTCTATAAAATACTTCACATGCTATTATTTTTGACCAATAATCTTGCAGGAAAAGAATTTCTCTTTAAAGAGTGAAATTAGAAAATACAAATCTCTTTATAAGAAAAAGAATTAGAGCTTGACGAAAATTTTATCCGTTACATTACTAGGGAAAGGATTGTGTGGGATTCGATGCTAAGCTTTGAGTCAGATTGTATAATTTTATTGGGTTGGGGCGAAAGTGATGGCATTGTCCGGGCATTGTACAATTTCGTAGGGAGACGGGGCAAAAGTGGTGGTTATTGCATATATTTAAGTCGTTTATTCTTTAAATATAAATTTTCTTGTGTGCTTTTTTATTTCTGAGAAACATGAGGAACCCTTTCTCTTCCAGCAAAAGCAAAAAATGTCTGGAAAGGCTAATAAAGTTTCTCATTTTCGGAAAAGTTATTTTCAAAAAATATAGTAAACATTGCTAACGTACCAATATCTTCATCACAATTCACAACGCACATCTAATTTCCCTGTTTCTTTTTATTTCTTATAGGGTTCCAGAATAAAAAACCATAATATGAAAAAGGTTTTCTGATTTCATGCTTTTTTTTCATTTTCCTGCCGTCAACAATTTTTACACAGTGATGATAAATATAAAAAAAAAGAAGATGAAATCCATGCTTTCTTTTTGGCATTCTTTTTTAAATTCATTTTACCAAATATTAGTGAGTCATTAAACATTGTTGAAGGTGTCATTTTTAACACATTCTTTTATAGTCATTTTAATAGCCCCTCTCTGAAGTATATACTATTTTGGAACCTTCACTATATTTCAGTTTCCCAGTAAAAAACCAAAACAAAAAATAACATAAAACAAGCAATACTTATGCACAACAGTTCGCAAAATGAGAATAAAATTGCCCTGCTGGTCTAAAGTTCGTTCCACGAAAACGTAATTAAGGAATTTGAACATTCCTTATAGAGCGCTTCATATTCCAGTTAACAAAAGTGTTATCAGTTTAGTTTTTTCTTCAACCTTTAATGATAGTTAAAACAAATAAGTGCTGCACGGTAATGTTGCTTATGTGGTAATTTTGCTCTCAGGAAAACTTCTAATGCATCGATTATTATCAGTTAAATTTTCTTTTGTTATGAAGCAGAGTGTCACTTCAAAAATTATTTTTTACTTCATAAATAAAAGCAGAAGAAAACTCCCTATTTTAACAATAGATTAGCGTGCCTCAGTATCCCTATTTGATTGCTTTTGGATCCAAAATTTTTGAATTAACTGCAATTGCAAAAAAATTAAAAATGAGATATATGAAAACAAAGGCGTGACAGGGAGAAAATAGATATTCCAGAAAAATTGTAACATACATACCTTTCATAATACGAAAGTTTTCTATAGAACATTTAAAAAGGACCAAGTCAACAAAAATGGACTGTCAAGGTTTAAGCTTCCCTTGAACCCCTTCCTTTAGGCAGGGGCGTCGTAATGTGGAGAAAAAAATATTATACATCCCATACCCTTTGACTATCCAAATATGGACCCCTCTTGCCCCCTCCCAGCCCAATAAAAATGCCGGAGATTTGCCTCTGCCTTTAGGCAGTAATTTTTTCTTCAGAACTGAGCATTGAAGTATTGTTTCCCAAACTGAGTCTTGAACTTCGCAGAGATCGGAAGAGAAAAAAAGTAAAAGTTCTAGTGCCCTTTTTAAGTGACCAAAAAAACTGTGCCTCTGGAAAGTGGTGTTTCCTTCCAATTTATGGCCTCAAACTATGATTTTGCCCCAATTAGGACCAAGTTGATATCGAATATTCTTAAGGCCCAAAATGAGCCCTGAACTTCGCATAAGGAAGCGGCACTTTTGCCAATCTGTCTGACACTCCTATTAAGAAAAAATAAGATAATGTTTATTTTCCAAAGGCTCTCACAAGCTCTAATAGAGCCGAATTCGCTTCACTTGTCAAAAAGAAATAGACAAAGCAAAACGAAGAAACAAATAATACAGCAAGAAAAGAAACACCAATCAAGCATAAAAATGGTCGATAAGAATTTAACAAATGACTAGAATAGAAATAGAAAAATAGAAGAAGAAGGTATGGTGGATAAAAGGAAGTTACAGTTAAGATGAAAAGCACTGGCAAAATTGTGTTCGAGTTCAAATACATAAAATTAAAAAAAAACTCTTAAAATCAAGCCAAATTAGTTGTCGAAAGAAATACTTAACGTCAAAGAAAGGAATACAATTAGAGGAAAATAAAATTTAAATTAAAGGTCAGAAAAGAAATTTAACAAAAATAAGTATCAACAAAAAGGAAAATAAAAGGGACAAAGATAAAGAGAAAAAAAATGACACATGATTATTGTGAACATACACGACAACTAAAATAAGGGACGGAGGAGTTAATTTTGGTGCTCTAGGATCGACAAGTCATCCACGTATTTTCACCTTTGGGGAAAATTCCTACCAATATCGGTAATCATGACTAGAAATAAAAGCGGTCCCATTAAGATTCCTTGAGGAATTCCAAAATATATAGGGAGGGGGTTGGAGAAAATATTTTTGTATTTAACAACTTGAGATATATTCGAAAGAAACGATATAACAATATTTACCAAGAAAGAATCAAGTTCAAAGTTAACCAGTAATAAAAGAACTAGGATGATATGGTCAACCAGTTCACAGGCCTTTTGAAAATCAACTAAGACAAGATTCAGCCAAACATTTGGTTTGTCAAGGTTACTTACTATGGTATGCATTAAGTGCACAAGGTAATGGGTGGTGGAAGTTTTCCTTAAGTTACCAAACTGCCGGGTGTCAGTACGTGGACAAATTATATCCCTAAGCCAGTCACAGAGGAAACTTTCATAAAATTTGGAAAAAACTGAAGTGAGTGTAATGGGGTGAATGTTGGCAAAAGTCAGACTGGTGTATTTTTTTTGGACAGGTGCTATAAAACCTTGTTTCTAGCAACTTGGGAATTTACCAAATTTTGTGATGTGGTTGAAAATATTTGATAAAGGGTCAGCAATTTGGTCTGAAAAGGCTTTAATGAGGTCAACTGGGATGTCCAGGGGACAAATACTTGATTTTCTAAGCTTTAGAATTTTATTTATAACATGAGAGGGAGAAATAAAGGGAAGGAAGTATTGGGAGGAATAGTTGGACTTGAGCCAGTGAAAGGGGGGAGACTTTGCACGATGGAAGCAAGGTACAGGCTTAAATCATTGGAAGTCTTATTAGGGGGTTCAGGGAGAGAAAATCAACTTCGGAAGGACTTTTTCCGCATATTTCTTTAATTTTTCTGTACCATTGCTTGGGCTTGCTAGAACATAGATCTTTGAATTCACTATTATAATAATTAGAAACTAGTTTTTTTAATTTTTTCTTTAGGAGCTTCCTTAGACTATTAGCCTCAGTAATACGACCTGCTTTGAAAAAATTGAATTTTGTTCTTATAAGTTTTTTAAAAGACTCAGTAACATAAGGCTTATCTGTAGAATACGTTTTAAATTTTTTCTCAGGGAAGTGGGATTCATAAGTACTCCTCAATTAATTTTGGAGGGACAAAGCCATGCAGTCGTAGGGAGGCCCCAATAGACGCGGGACAAAACACATGTGCTGTCATCTATAATCAAGTCTAACGCTGACAGGTTGTAATTTATTCATGAAATATTGATCCACTAACGGGTCAATGACACCTTTTTGAAGGTCAATTTATTTGTTGTTTCTAAGTGTATTGACTCCGGGACGAAGTTTGCACATGTGTATTGAATTCTAACGGGGCAATGTATTGATCCACTAGCGGGGAAGTAGTTTTCTGAGAAATTGATTTACATAATCGGCGGGGGAAAATTGATCAACGAAGGGGAATTAAGAAACAATATGGCTTCTTCAGTCTTTAGGTCTGAGAGATAAATGGTCTTTAGTGACAGAGATAAATTAATATTCTATTTTTAAATATGGCTTCTCTGGTCTTTAGGCTTAGTGATAAATTCGGGAATTAATATTCTATCGAAGCCATAATAGTGTAAGTAGAAACACCTTAGATATTTTTTCAGAAATACAAGACAGATTGAATATATTTTACGCGGGAAATGGTTTCCTGAGACTTTCAAATTTGACAGCGCAGGGATGTCGAAACAAAGGAACATGCAAAAATTACTTTTAGGGGATTATTTGGGCGAAACAGTTTCAGACATTTTAGAAGATGATTTAGGCGAAACAGTTTGAGACATTTTATAAGATGATTTGGGGTGAAACTCTGTGGTCTTTATAATACACAAGTTCCATTTGAGCAGTGTCGTGAGGTCCCCTACCCCAACACCAAAGGCCCCTCGGGTCCCCTAAAGGCCCCCGGGCCCCTAAAGGCCCCGGGCCCCCCAAAAAGGCCCCCGGGGCCCCCAAAGGCCCCCATGTTTTAATAAGTTTTTTTGCTTACTTGAGACACAGAAGGGCCCCCCATCACCCTCAACGTTTTGAGGCCCCCCCGAATATATCTTTTCAGAAAAAGTTCTTTACGTAATGTCCCTCCTAAACCAATTTTACAACTTGAAGTACTCACCTTTTTCCCCCGCAACTTTACTTTACGACTTTTTGCATACGCCAACACCCAGCAATACTTTTCAAAAGGCTTTATTATATCTTTTCAGAACAAGTTCTTTACGTAATTTCCTTCCTAAACCAATTTTACATCTTGAAGTACTCATCCTTTTCACACACAACTTTACTTTACAGCTTTTTGAACACCCCAACACCAAGCAATACTTTTCAGAAGGCTTTATTATATCTTTTCAGAACAAGTTCTTTACGTCATGTCCTTCCTAAACCAATTTTACAACTTGAAGTACTCACCCTCTTCACACACAACTTTTCTTTACAGCTTTTTGAATATCCCAACACCAAACAATACTTTTCAAAGGGCATTATTATATGTTTTCAGAACAAATTCTTTACGTAATTTCCTTCCTAAACCAATTTTACTACTTGAAGTACTCATCCTTTTCACACACAACTTTGCTATACAGCTTTTTGCACATCCCAACACCAAATAAGACTTTTCAAAAGGCTTTATTATATCTTTTCAGAACAAGTTCTTTACGTAATGTCCCTCCTAAACCAATTTTACAACCTGAAGTACTCATCCTTTTCACACACAACTTTACTTTACGACTTTTTCCATACCCCAACACCATGCAATACTTTCAAAAGGCTCTATTATATCTTTTCAGAACCAGTTCTTTACGTAAAGCCCCTCCTAAACCAATTTTACAACTTGAAGTACTCATCTTCTTCACACACAACTTTACTTTACGGCTTTTTTGCATACCCCAACACCAAACAATAGTTTTCAAAGGGCATTATTATATCTTTTCAGAACAAGTTCTTTACGTAATGTCCCTCCTAAACCAATTTTACAACTTGAAGTACTCATCTTTTTCACAGACAACTTTACTTTACGGCTTTTTTGCATACCCCAGGACCAAGCAATACTTTTCTAAAGGCTTTATTATATCTTTTCAGAACAAGTTCTTTACGTAATGTCCCTCCTAAACAAAATTTTACAAGTTGAAGTATTCATCTTTTTAACCCACAACTTTAATTTATGGCTTTTTGAATACCCCAACACCAAGCAATACTTTTCAAAAGGCTTTATTATATTATTTCAGAACAAGTTCTTTATGTAATGTCATTCCTAAGCCAACTTTACAGCTTTAAGTACTCATCTTTTTCACCCACAACTTTACTTTATGACTTTTTGAACACCCCAACACCAAGCAATACTTTTCAAAGTCTTTATTATATCTTTTCAGAACAAGTTCTTTACGTAATGTCCCTCATAAACCAATTTTACAACTTGAAGTACTCATCCTTTTCACCCACAAATTTACTTTACAACTTTTTTGCACACCACAGCATCAGGCAAGGTTCCACTTTAATTCTGATATTTTTCCCAAAGTTATAGAAAAATTTAAAGCTCTGTTCTAAATTTTAGCGTTGAAGATAGGAAAAGTTATACTATGATTGTGAATATTTTCCATGAAGATAAAAAGTTCAAGTTCTCTTCTGAATTTTCTTAAAGAAGAGAAAAGGTTACAGATCAATTCTATTTTTACAGAGAAAATGAAAAAAGCTTCCACTTCAGTTCTTATTTTCTCAAAGAGATGAAAAAAATTTAAAGTACTGTTCCAAATTTTTCATAGAAGATAGAAAAAGTTATACTCTGATTGTGAAAAGTTAGCTCAATTCTGAATTTTACCAAAGAAATTACATTTCAATTCTAATTTCTCCATAGAAAATAAAAAGCTTCCACTTCAGTTCTAATTTCTCAAATGACATAAAAATTTAAAGTTCTGTTCTAAATTTTTCCGTTGAAGATAGGAAAATTTATACTATGATTGTGTATATTTCCATGAAGATAACAAGTTTCACTCTAATTCTAAATTTTTATAATCTCACTTCTGATTTTCCTCAAAGAGATGAAAAAATTTAAATTTCGGTTCTAAATTTTACCCTAGATACATCGATTCTGAATTTTTCCTCCAAGAAGAGAAAAAGTTCAGCTTTAATTACATATTTTCTCAAAGTAGTGAAGAAAACTTCAAGTTCTGCTCCAAATTTTTCCTAGAAGATAGAAAGAAGTTATACTTTGATCTTGAATATTCGCCATGACGATAAGGAGCTCCACTTTAATTCTGAGTTTTCTCGAAGAAGTGCAAAATGTTCAAGTTCTCTTCTGGATTTTCTTAAAGAAGAGAAAAAGTTAACTCAATTCTGAATTTTACCAAAAGAAAATGAAAAAAGCTTCCATTTCAGTTCTTAATTTCTCGAAGAGATGAAAAAATTTAAAGTACTGTTCCAAATTTGTCATAGTAGATAGAAAAAGTTTTACTCTGATCATGAAAAGTTAGCTCAATTCTGAATTTTTCCAAAGAACTTAAACTTCAATTCTAATTTCTCCACAAAAAAAAGCTTCCACTTCAGTTCTTAATTCCCCAAAGACATACAAAATTAATGTTCTATTCTAAATTTTTCCATAGAAGATAGAAAAAGTTATACCATAGTTGTGAATATTTACCATGAAGATAAAAAGTTCCACTTTAACTCTAAATATTGTCAACCATGTGGGGGAAAAGTTCAAGTTCTCTTCTGAAATTTCTCAATGAAAAAGAAATTAGTAACAGATCAATTCTATTTTTTTTTTCAAAGAATATAAAAAAGTTCAGCTTCAGTTCTGATTTTTCTCAAAGAGATGAAAAAATTTAAAGTACTGTTCCAAATTTTTCATAGAAGATAGAAAAAGTTAAACGTTGATTGTGAAAAGTTAGCTCAATTCGGAATTACCAAAGAACTTTCAGATCAATTCTATTTTTTCAAGAAATAAAAATGTTCCACTTCAGTTTTTAATTTCCCAAATGACATTAAAATTTAAAGTTCTGTTCTAAATTTTTCCAATGAAGATAGGAAAAGTTATACTATGAGTGTGTATATTTTCCATGAAGCTAAAAATTTTCAGTCTAATTCTGAATTTTTATAATTTCACTTCAGATTTTTGTCAAAGAGATGAAAAAATTTAAATTTCGGTTCTAAATTTTACCCTAGATACATTGATTCTGAATTTTTCCTACAAGAAGAGAAAAAGTTCAGCTTTAATTACATATTTTCCCAAAGAAGGGTATAAAACTTCAAGTTCTGTTCCAAATTTTTCGTAGAAGATACAAAAAAGTTATACTTTGATAGTGAATATTCTCCATGACGATAAATAACTACACTTTAATTCTTAGTTTTCTCGAAGAAGTGCAAAATGTTCAAGTTCTCTTCTGAATTTTCTTAAAGAAGAGAAAAAGAAAACTAAATTCTGAATTTTACCAAAGAAAATGAAAAAAGCTTCCATTTCAGTTCTTAATTTCTCAAAAAGCATAAAAAATTTAAAGTTCTGTTCGAAATTTTTCAATAGAAGATAGGAAAAGCTATACTATGATTGTGTATTATTTCCATGAAACTAAAAAGTTTCACTTTAATTCTAAATTTTCTCAACGAAGTGAGGGAAGTTCAAGTTCTCTTCAGAATTTTCTCAATGAAATAAAATAATCTACAGATCAATTCTAATTTTTTTCATGAAAATAAAAACGTTCCACTTCGATTCTGAATTTTCTCAAATATGAAAAAATTGAAAATTCTGTTCTAAATAGTTACAGATCAATTCTAATTTTACCCATGAATATAAAAAGGTTCCATTTCAGTTAAGTTTTTCTCAACGATATGAAAAATTGAAAGATCTGTTCTAAATTTTTTCGTAGAAGATAGAAAAAGTTATACCTTAGATGTGAATACTTACCAGAAAGATAAAAAGTTCCACTTTAACTCTAAATTTTCTAAATACATTAGAGAAAGGTTGAAGTGCTCTTCTAATTTTTCCAAGAAAATAAAAAGGTTGCACTTCAATTCTTGTTTTTATCAAAGAGGTGAAAAAATTAAATCTCTGTTATAAATTTTTCCGTAGACATTTTGATTCTCAATTTTTACTTCAAGAACAGAAAAGGTTCTGCTTTAATTCTATATTTTCTCAAAGAAGCGAAGAAAAGTTTAGGTTCTCTTCTGAATGCTTTCCCAGAGAAGAGAAAAGGTTTCACTTTAATTATGAGTTTTCACAACCATAGGTTAGGTTAGGTATTTGCACAGAAATACCAAAACCATAGGTTAGGTTAGGTTATCCTATGTACGCGCGCGTACATAGGCTAACCTAACCTAACCTATGGTTTTGGTATTTCTGTGCAAATACCTAACCTAACCTAACCTATGGTTGTGAAAACTCATAATCAAACTGAAACCTTTTCTCTTCTCTGGGAAAACATTCGGAAGAGAACTTGAAATTGTCTTCGCTTCTTTGAGGAAATATAGAATTAAAGCAGGACCTTTTTTATTCTTGGAGGAAAAATTTAAAATCGAAGTGTCTACGGTAAAATATAGAACAGAACTCTAAATTTTTCATCTCTTTGAGAAAACCCAGAACTGAAGTGGAACCTTTTTATTTTTTTGGAAATATTAGAAGAGAACTTGAACTTTTCTTCACTTCATTGAGAAAATTTAGAATTAAAGTGGAAATATCTATCTTCATGGTAAGTATTCACATCTAAGGTATAACTTTTTCTATCTTCTACGTAAAAATTTAGAAAAGATCTTTCAATTTTTCATCTCGTTGAGAAAAACAGAACTGAAGTGGAACATTTTTATTTTCATGGGAAAAATTAGAATTTATCTGTAACTATTTAGAACAGAACTTTCAATTTTTTCATATCTGAGAAAATTCAGAATCGAAGTGGAACCTTTTTATTTTCATGGAAAAAATTAAAATTGATCTGTAACTTATTTCTTTTTCATTGAGAAAATTCTGAAGAGAACTTGAACTTCCCCCGCTTCGTTGAGAAAATTTAGAATTAAAGTGAAAATTTTATTTTCATGGAAGATATACACAGTCATAGTATAACTTTTCCTGTCTTCTATTGAAAAATTTAGAACAGAACTTTAAATTTTAAACGCCTTTTGAGAAATTAAGAACTGAAATGGAAGCTTTTTTCATTTTTTCTGGTAAAATTCAGAATTGAGTTAGCTTTTTCTCTTCTTTTAGAAAATTCAGAAGAGAACTGGAACATTTTGCACTTCTTTGAGAAAACTCAGAATTAAAGTGTAGTTCCTTATCGTCATGGCGAATATTCACGATCAAAGTATAGCTTTTTCTATATTCTACGAAAAATTTGGAACAGAACTTGAAGTTTTATTCACTTTCGGTGGGAAAATATGTAATTAAAGCTGAACTTTTTCTCTTCTTGTAGGAAAAATTCTAATCGATGTATGTAGGGTAAAATTTAGAACCGAAATTTAAATTTTTTCATCTCTTTGAGAAAAATCTGAAGTGAAATTATAAAAATTTAGAATTAGAATGAAACTTTTTATCTTCATGGAGAATATACACAATCCTAGTGTAACTTTTCCTATCTTCCACGGAAAAATTTAGAACAGAACTTTAAATTTTTATGTCATTTGAGAAATTAAGAACTGAAGTGGAACCTTTTTATTTCTTGAAAAAATAGAATTGATCTGTAAGTTCTTTGGTAATTCCGAATTGAGCTAACTTTTCACAATCAATGTTTAACGTTTTCTATCTTCTATGAAAAATTCGGAACAGTACTTTAAATTTTCTCATCTCTTTGAGAAAAATCAGAACTGAAGCTGAACTTTTTTATATTCTTTGAAAAAAGAGAATTGATCTGTAACTAATTTCTTTTTCATTGAGAAAGTTCAGAAGAGAACTTGAACTTTCCCTCACTTCGTTGAGAAAATATTGAAACAAAGTGGAACTTTTTATCTTCATGGTACATATTCACAACTATGGTATAACTTTTTTTATCTTCTATGGAAAAATTTAGAACAGAACTTTAGTTTTTTATGTGTTTGGGGAATTAAGAACTGAAGTGGAAGCTTTTTATTTTCTATGGAGAAATTAGAATTGAAGTGTCAGTTCCTTGGTAAAATTCAGAATTGAGCTAACTTTTCA
The DNA here is from genome assembly GCF_049724085.1 of Artemia sp. Qi Xiang Cuo. Lineage (NCBI taxonomy): Eukaryota > Metazoa > Arthropoda > Branchiopoda > Anostraca > Artemiidae > Artemia > Artemia sp. Qi Xiang Cuo. The sequence goes on along the minus strand of NC_142798.1, from coordinate 12,640,437 downwards.
CGATCAGAGTATAATTTTTTCCATCTTCTATGAAAAATTTGGAACAGTCCTTTAAATTTTTTCATCTCTTTGAGAAATAAAGAACTGGAGTGGAAGCTTTTTTCATTTTCTTCGGTAAAATTCAGAATTGAGTTAACTTTTTCTCTTCTTTAAGAAAATTCAGAAGAGAACTTTAACATTTTGCACTTCCTCGAGAAAACTCAGAATTAAAGTGTAGTTCCTTATCGTCATGGTGAATATTCACGATCAAAATATAAGTTTTTTCTATTTTCTAAGAAAAATTTGGAAGAGAACTTTAAATTTTTCATCTCTTTAAGAAAAATCATAATTAAAATTAAGAAAATTTAGAATTAAAATGAAACTTTTTATCTTCATGGAAAATATTCACAATCATAGAATAATTTTTCCTATCTTCTATGGAAAAATTTGGAACAGAACTTAAATTTTTTTATGTTTTTAGAAATTAAGAACTGAAGTGGAAGCTTTTTTCATTTTCTTTAGTAAATTTCAGAATTAAGCTAACCTTTTCTCTTCTTTAAGAAAATTCAGAAGAGAACTTGAACATTTGCATTAATTCGAGAAAACTCTGAATTAAAGTGTAGCTCCTTTTCGTCTTGGCGAATATTCACAATCAAGGTATAACTTTTTTCTATCTTCTACAAAAAATTTGGAACAAAACTTGAAGTTTTCTTTACTTCTTTGAGAAAATATGTAATTAAAGCTGATATTTTTCTGTTCTTGTAGCAAAAATTCAGAATCGATGTATCTATGGAAAAATTTAGAACAGAACTTTAAATTTTTTTATCTCTTTGAGAAAAATCTGAAGTGAGATTATAAAAATTTAGAATTAGAGTGAAACTTGTTATCTTCATGGAAATATACACAATCATAGTATAAATTTTCCTATCTTCAACGGAAAAATTTAGAACAGAACTTTAAATTTTTATGTCATTTGAGAAATTAAGAACTGAAGTGGAAGCTTTTTATTTTCTCTGGAGAAATTAGAATTGAAGTGTAATTTCTTTGGTAAAATTCAGAATTGAGCTAACTTTTCACAATCTGAGTATAACTTTTTCTATCTTCTATGAAAAATTTGGAACAGTATTTTAAATTTTTTCATCTCTTTGAGAAATTAAGAACTGAAGTGGAAGCTTTTTTCATTTTCTCTGGAAAAATAGAATTGATCTGTAACTGTTTCTCTTCTTTAAGAAAATCCAGAAGAGAACTTGAACTTTTTATCTTCATGGAAAATATTCACAATCATAGTATAACTTTTCCTATCTTCAACGCTAAAATTTAGAACAGAGCTTTAAATTTTTTTATGACTTTGGGCTAAATATCAGAATTAAAGTGGAACCTTGCTTGATGTTTTGGTGTGCAAAAAAGTTGTAAAGTAAATTTGTGAGTGAAAAGGATGAGTACTTCAAGTTGTAAAATTGGTTTATGAGGGACATTACGTAAAGAACTTGTTCTGAAAAGATATAATAAAGCCTTTGAAAAGTATAAAGTTGAGGGTGATGGGGGGTCATTCTGTGTCTCAAGCGAGCAAAAAAAACTTATTAAAACATTGGGGGCCTTTTTGGGGCGCTGGGGGCCTTTGGGGTCCCTGGGGCCCTTTGAGGGGGCCAGGAGGTCTTTGGGGGCTTGGGGGCATTTGGGGTTGGGGTAGGGGACCTCACAACACTGTTCAAATGGAACTTGTGTATTATAACGACCATAGAGTTTCATCCCCAAATCATCTTATAAAATGTCTCAAACTGTTTCGCCTAAATCATCTTCTAAAATGTTTCAAACTTTTTCGCCCAAATAATCCCCTAAAAGTAATTTCTGCATGTTCCTTTGTTTCAGCATACCAGCGCTGTCACATTTGAAATTCCCAGGAAACCATTTTCTACGTAAAATATATTCAATGTGTCTTGAATTTCTGAAACAATATCTAAGGTGTTCCTATTTACACTATTATGGCTTCGATAGAATATTAATTCCCGAATTTATCACTAAGCCTAAAGACCCAAGAAGCCATATTTAAAAATAAAATATTAATTTATCTCTGTCACCAAAGACCATTTATCTCTCAGACCTAAAGACCAAAGAAGCCATATTGTTTCTTAATTCCCTTTCGTTGATCAATAATCCCCCACTGATTATGTAAATCAATTTCTCAGAAAACTGCTTCCCCTCTAGTGGATCAATACATTGCCCGTTAGAATTCAGTGCGCATGTGCAAACTTCGTCCCGGAGCAATAAACTTAGAAACTATAAACAAATTGACCTTGAAAAGGTGTCATTGACCCGTTAGTGGATCAATAATCCATGAATAAATTATATCCTGTCAGCGTTAGACTTGATTATAAATGACAGCACATGTGTTCGTCCCGCGTCTATTGGGGCCTCCCTACTTGCAGTCTACGTCATTTGTTTGGTACACAGTCGACCAATTTTCAGTAGTCATCCAGGAGCAAAAATTGAAAAGTCCTGAGTCGGTGAGAGGTCTATAAGCGGTTTCAGTTATAGGAAACGACTGTTTAACTTTAGCCAGTGGAGATAGGAAAAGGCTAAAGTGGTAACTATACCCTAGAGGGGGCAGAGTGGAGACTGGTTTATAAAACTTCGAAAGATTAGTGTAAATTAAATCAATAATAGAATTGTCTTTTGTAGTTGGGACATTCAAGATCTGTTCTAAATTAAAGGTATTAAATGCAGAATCAAGTCTTATATTGTTTGGGTCAACCATCAGGAAAATTCCTTCATGTGGATATTCAGATAGTACAGTCACCACTTGCATGTAATTTTTCGATAAAATTTATTTTGTCAGCGGATCTCTGATTAAAGGAGTAATAAAAACAACATAGGACAATTAAATTGAAAGGACGCGGCAAGACTTTATGTCAAACACACACCCACATAATCTCATCAAAGGGAGCAAGACACGGAATTGAGATTCCACTTGGGTACGAGTCATTACGGACAAAGAACAGAATTCCGCCACCTTTCTTACCCAGAGGGTGGTTTTCTGGTCTGAGTTTAAACATGTGCTAGCAATTTTAAATCTAGTCAGCAATGCAGAGGCCGAAAAAAAGCCAATGTATACAGAAGACAAAACGCATTGTTTGAAATAGCATGCCCATTATATTTGATTCATAATCTCATATTCCACCATAAATATTGGTACTTTTAATCGATAAACCCTCCTCTCCCATGTGCATAGTACCGTTCTTTTAGCTACTGGAACGGGCTGAATTGTAATTTTGAATAAAACGTAAAAGGTATGTTGTTTAAAAAGATGTACCATCTGAATATATTGGATTTTTTTTTTTAATTTTTCATAATTTTTTTAACAATATCAAATTTTTCTTATGAATTCACATTTTTTCATTTTTCTTTTTTTGTTCTTTTGTTGTTGTTTTTTAATCTGAGCACCATGGAAATACTACCCATACTGTATTAATACTTAACTCCCTTACAATCCTTGGCTAGCATTCATCAGCTGGTTTATTACTCTGTATGACCTTTAGGCTAAGCATAGGATAGCATAAGTCACAGCTAATATTGATCATATACACATGAGTAGCATTAGGTCCCTGGCGACATAATTCTTAAAGGGCCAGTAAATATGTCATTTTTGAAAGGAGCATACAATACTGCTAATATGTATTTATGTTTATTTATTAAATAAAATTCATTAATATTTATATAATTTTTGTAATCAATATTTATATAATATTTTTATATATTTATATAAAATAATTTATATAATATAATCATATATTTACATGATTAATATTTATATAATAGTTCTACAAATATTAATGTTAATTTAATATTATTAATATAATAACTATTTATTATATAATATACGGTACATCTTTAATATATGCTTTCTAAAACGAGCAAGAAAAACAAGGCTTATGCACAATGAATATCATTTCAGCTGTCTCTGTCAGTGTCAGTGTTTGGACTTTGGTTTCTATATCCCTAGAAAGATATTTTGCTATTTGTCGGCCATTGAAGTCGAGGAGTTGGCAAACACGGTCCCATGCTTATAAGGCCATAACTGGTGTCTGGCTTGGAAGTCTTACTCTTTGTCTGCCTGTCGTTGTACTCACAGAGCTAATAGCCATTGGTGATGAAAAATCTGGTAAGGTTTTTAAGATTTGTTTTTAAGGCGTATCCAGGATTCTCCTTTTTTGGGAGGGGAGGGGGATATTTTTTTGGAGGAAGGGGGTTTGAAAAGGACTTAAAAATCCATCAAAAGTTTGTTTGTACGCATTTTTGTTACGTTTCTACGAGTTGGACAGAACGTTGAAGGGGGGGGGGTCATATCACATCCCCTCCTCTGGATTTGGCCTTGTTTGTCTTATGGACTTGAAAATACAAAATTCGTAAACTTTTAGTTATTGGGCTTGTTTTTCCTCAGGTAATTATTTTGCTGTTTATGTGGGAACATTCAAAAGGTAAAAACTTGTTCTTTATTCATCGTAATATTCAATTCTATCAGCCAGGTACATGTACCGATTTTTTTTTTTATCCTTAAAAGGAGTTAAATTTTTTTTGATTTTTTTAACAACTTAAAAGGCTTCTAACTACACTACTTCAGTTACTTAAAAACTTAGCCTACTACTAAAGAAATACTGTACAATAAATTAATTCTATTATTTAAAATTTTACTTATTATTTAAAAAAAACACTCATTATTACTAGAATCGGATGTGTGAAGGCTGTTTTTAGCGGATGCAGCGCAGATGTTACGCATGCAACGCTGTTTTTTCGCGCAGTCACAAAGAAATACCAGTATTAGATCACTATCGTTTTGAGGGTGAAAAAATATCTCAGAAAGCAAAATTTCAGAGCAATTAATATTTTAGTAAAGTCACCTCTTTGAAATAAGTTGTTCATTAATTGTTTATATCCTAATACACCAGATTTGTGAACAAAGGGGGAATTCCTCTTTTATTTTCAAAGCTTAGAGGCTGTGAATATGTCTCAATTTAACCATATCATTATAAGGGGCAAAAAACAAGGTAGTAATCCTTATAAAATCGGAAGACTTCACTTCAAAACCTTCAGTGAAGTTGCAAGATTTTAAATTAGTACTTTTTGTGATATTTGACACTTGCACTTATTGTGAAATTATGAGACTTAAGTTAATATTTATTTTTTAAATTGCAAGTTGTCATGTCGTTACTTTTTGCAAAATTGTTAGATTTCATGTCTTTAACCTTATTGCAGATTTCAAGCCAGTACTTTTTGTTGAGAAACTATTGCATTTCACTACAACCAGAAAGGCCATAAAATTAGGGTCCCTCTCTTTCCTTGTTCATTTGTTAGTATTCAGGGATTAGCTGATTTTTTTTTTCCATCGATTCTTTGACAATTGAAATGCAGAAGCTGCATAATCAATGTTGCCAGTGAACAAAGTCCTTGTTTTTTAACTGGAATTCGTCAGACATACAATAGATTTCACTTATCCCATATGACCTTTAGCCCCTTGCAGGTTCACCACTTAAACTGCTAGTGTTTATATGACTTGTCAAGTGGTAAGATCTTACATCTAAGATCTTACCACTTTTTACTCATATTATCGTGATTTGCTTCATCAAACTGCTAATATCTTACAGTTCACTGCCAATTAGATCATTGAGGAGAGAACTTTGATAACAATCTCACCAATGTTGTTACAACACTGGTCAGAGTAGAATGAAGAAAGGACCTAAGAAGTAAGATCAGAGTGTTCATATTTCTGTCCAAAGATGTAAGATCATAGCACATTGATTTGCTAAAAAAAAAACGGGGCTATTATGGAGTCTAATCTAGTGCTGCAAAAAACAGTGGAAGCTGTTATCATACACTGTATCTGATTAGCATGCTTTTTCTTATGTTAGTGCAGCAGTCTTAAATGAGTTCTAAATTACTCCATTTTTTGTTTGTTTCGGGCATTTTTTTTTTTTTTTTCCTTTTTTTTTTTAGGATGCTATGCTGATGATTGGAAAAAGCAGAGGCCAAAAAATCCAATGTGCATTTTCAAACTTCTTTTCTTTAAAGTATTTTTGGACGCTAGTAAAATAGAGTCTTTAACAGTGGCGGATCCAGGGGAGGGGCGAGGGGGAGCGCGCCCCCCTCATATAGTCTAAAGTAATGTAATTTACTAAATTACCGCAAGTTTGCGTTAATTCAACTTGCTCCTAACGCAAGTTTATCGGATCAACCTATTTTGCCCCCCCCCCTATAAAATCCTGGATCCACCCCTGGCCTTTAAAGGCTACTAATTCTGCATGACCTTTTAAGTTTGCACAAGCCTTGAATCCTGCTTAAAGGCTCAATATCAGCCAACAATATTATTTTTAGCAACAATTTGAATTGCTAGTCGTTTTCACAATCCATTCCTTGCTACGAAACCGCATTTAATATACGGAGAACCAACGATCAGCAATATCAAACAAAAACAAATTTTTGATCATGGGACTAACAAAAATACCTACTGTGTATCTAAGGCCTTGATTCTAATTCACACCGGAATTTAATGTTGACATTCAACTTAACACTATGACCCCAAATACGTGTATAAATAAGAAACCAAAAAAAATATTTAGTTAAGCCGTATTTTCATTACAGCTTTTCAGGCAAAGTCTCCAATACTTTTTTACTTTTTTGGGCAACAGCAGTCTCCATTGGTGCGTCTTAGGGCTCAAAAGACTAATCAGGTGCATTTGAAGTGAATTTTTGTCGGGAAAGGTTAAATATGTAGAGTGAAAAGCTGTTTTAACTCAGCAGACTTCACCTGAAAAAGCCATAAATAAGGCAGTGCTTTAAATCAAGCATCTAGCGAAACTCCTTTCATTTAAGCTTTTTTCCTCAATTTAGCTAAGGCAAGTCACTAAGAAGCTTCATTATCAATCTTTAGCTGTATAAAAAAGAAGTAACAGTAGTTTAAATTTAATTCAGTTCAAGACAGTATTGCGATTACTTCACGTTGTCCTGTATTAGTACAGTGTGTTTGATCTCAGATTGGTCTTAAAGACCCCAGAATACAAACTCAGCTGCAGCGACATACTGCAGGACTGGAAATTTCGTTCCAGTGATGAGATTATGCAAAAGCGTCTCCATAACCCCAAACAAGAAGAAGAAGAGTATTTCCTTCCAACCCTATGTGACACAGTCAGATAAATCTGCTTGTTAGTACGGGACCCAAAGTTCAACCTCAGCTGCCACAGGGTCTGGAATTGTATGGAGGTTATGCATCAGCGTCCCCGAATAGCCAAGCAACAAAAAGAAAAAAGAAATGTTTCCTATCTTTGCTAAGCTGAACTAGCTAATCTGATAAATGCTATCATGAATAGGTGTTTTGTTGGCTAGAACTTGGATATTAACTAAATCTTGGTATTAGGTAAATTGATAGCCATATCTCATTTTAAAAGAGACCTTTCCATGGTAAGACTTAGTTAACTCCTGGAGCTAGCTGGAGATAGCACTGAAAAAGCTTTATAGAAAAAATGTGAAGGTTTTTAAGCATATGGTGAATGTTTCGCATCTTACCTAGTCTGAGCTAGCCAATTAGATAAACTTGAATACGCATGGTTCTGATGTTCAACAAAATCTTGACGTTATCAAACCAATGGTACTAGAAGATATGGAGATGGCTTATTCGAACGTAAATTAAAAATTTAATTGTCCTTGTTGAGGGATCAAAAATATCGGAAGGCCACATATCCCCACCCCCTTACTTTTCGCCTTTCACTTTTCTAAATTTTCAGATAGCCATTTTGTTCAACATAGTTGAAAGGTCAAATAACTATGTCTCCAGGGAAATCATGACCCCTCACAGCCCTTAAAGCTAAATCTTGTCCTAAGGTAAATGTTAAATCTCATTAGTAGTGAGCTTTTAGTGAAAATTTCACTAAATTTTTTTAGGTCGCCACAAATGCCGTGACGTCTGGGACAGCCAAATAGCAGAACAAATTTACAACGTAATACTACTTCTATCATTATTTATTATACCTCTTTTGGTTATGGGGGTAGCGTATTCTATGGTAGCCTGGAGGCTCTGGGAAGGACTTGGACTGGGACTTACAAGTAATACAAGAACTGAATGCAGTTCATTGCAAGAATATAGCCAATCAGAAAGCAGCAGTACAGCTAGTACGGGAGCTGTGAGAGTCCTTTATCAAGCCAATCGTAAGTTTTTATCCATTTTTGAAATCAATTAAATACAACAAAAAGCATTACAAAGCCTTAAGAAGAAGTTTTCTTTAATTTTATTCATAAGAAAATTTCATAAATTTATCAGTTTCTGTAACTTCCTAGTCTAAGAAAGAATCCAAACAGTATAATGCTTGTATGTGACCAGTATATTAAAGAATACTTTAACACTTTTTTGTAGCAAATAAATATTTTCCTTAGTGTTTTCGAGTCTACAAAATGTAATTTTATTGTAAGATATATTGGTATTCTAATAAACTTCAGCTGATCTTTTTCTTTTAAAATGAAAATAAATACTTTTATCTGATGAAAGAAAAGGAAAGGAAAATTAAGTCTCGTTCGTCATTGAAGACAGCCTTGGGTTCTACCCGATCTTAAGGGTGGGGGTATGTTTTCTATATGCCTTAAAACCCTCTTCTAGATGAAGCGAGTCTGGGAGACGGTGAGGAGCAAAGTTCCCATAATTTGTTTAGTGGGATGTCTTCTGTATACCATACAATACCTTCTAGATGAAGTGAGTCCAGAAAACGGTGAAGAGCAAATGTTCCCACAATTTCTTTGAGGGGATGGGGTAATCTTGAGGGAAATAAGTGTGGATTTTGTCTTCAAAATTGATCTTAGGGAGACTTGAACAACCTACTTTCTGGAAACGGCTTAGCCACCAGAGCTGCTGGAGCCCGATTTCCAAGAGGATTGTGGTATTAATTTGTGATACGGAGTTCAAGATTTAAGAATCAACGAAGGTAGGTGACACTAGTAATGTCATAGAAACCGTCAGTTTCGAAGGCTGCTAGTCTACGCTTGACGTCTGCATTCTGCATAGGGGTAAGCGAGGTGTCAAAGTCCTGTATTAAGTCACAGTGATAAATTTTTACTTTCTCATATGGACAGAACGGCTTTAAAACTGGAGCTCCGGAGGGCAGGATGCCTTTCTAATATCCTTTGAATCGTCATTATCGCTGGTGATCAAACTGCCTGGGTAAAGAATTTTATGTATATATATATATATATATATATATATATATATATATATATATATATATATATATATATATATATATATATATATATATATTTATATTTTTTTTTATATTTTTTTTTTTTATATATATATATATATATATATATATATATATATATATATATATATATATATATATATATATATATATATATATATATATATATATATATATATATATATATAAATAAAAGTTCAAAATAGGGATAAAATCCTTGTTAATAGACAGTGAATAGAAATTCACAAAAATACTAGATATTTCGGTCACATATACAGTGATCGCCATCAGTAGTAAGACTACTGATGATAAAATAGGAATTTTATCCCTATTTGAACTTTTATTTATCGTCATGGAAAGGCAGTGTGGTCTCCGAAATTATCTATATATATATATATATATATATATATTATTATTATTATTATTATATATTATTATTATTATTATTATTATTATTATTATTATATATATATATATATATATATATATATATATATATATATATATATATATATATATATATATATATATATATATATATATATATATATATATATATATATATATATATATATATATATATATATATATATATATATATATATATATATATATATATATGTTACAAAGATTATTCTTTGTAACAAGGAGAAATTTTTGTCCTACCACCTGAGCAATTAAATGTGATAAGACCAAGAGAACGACACGAACAACCTAAATTCAAAATGAGTGAATATAATGGACAGTCAAATGAGACTAGACCAAAAGGAGCAGCTAAAGCAAAAAGCATTGGAAAATTGTCTGAAGTATTGAAAATCCAAAATGAAGAAATATATTATATCAAGACTACAGCGATGAAGATTTGGTTTGAGATTTTGACGTGGATGAGGTAATCAATGGTTACCATGCCTTTGTTAAAAATATAAATGTTCGACAATATGTTTTCCATAGTGACAAAAGACAAGCCAAAGCAAAAGTTAAAGATCCAATCAAATAAAAAGCAGTAAATAATTACGTCCAACATTTTATAAAACCTTCGATGATGAAATAGCTATAAATAAGGACAATGGAGGTTATAAGGACGTTAACAAAGAACCTGATACTGAATCAGCCACTGTTTAAAAAACAAATGTTCGGCGTTATGTTTTTCATAGTGATAAAAGACAAGTCGAGGCCAAAGTTAAAGGTCAAATCAAAGAAAAAACAGTAAATGAAAAGCAGTGAAACGTTGAACATTTTACAAAAGCTCCTAGAAATCAAATAGCTATAAATAAAGACATTGAAGTTTGTAAGGATGTTAAAAAAGAACCTGATCTTGCATCAAATGCTTTTGAACTTCATATTTAGACTGCTAGTGATGGAATAGCAATTGCTAAGGCCGTTGTTAATTATAAGGACATTAACAAATGATATAATTATATAGGCAAGCCTGAAGCAGAAGCTGGTAAAACCATATACAACAACAAAAGACGTAGAGACCGGATTAACAGTAACCGAAATACTAAGAAAAACAAAGCTATAGTTTTACAAAGGCACTACTAGTAACTTAAGGCCCATTTTCCTAAATAAAGTACAAACAACATAACATGATTTAACTGACAATGGTTGAAAATGATACGTGTTTTGAACAACAAGAAGAAATTTTGTATAACAGCCAAGACCGTGAAATATGATAAGTCATATGCAAACAGCTAAGGCAAAGGGCATGGAAAAAATGTTTAAGCAGATTTTTAATGACTATGAAGCAGAAATAAATATGTGATTGGAAAAAAAACGATAGTGGGAATCCGAATAGCTAAGGCAAAAGGAATGGAACAAGTGACAGTGCGAACCACATTGAATTGCAAACAAAATTTTTGGACAGCGATTTATGATTAAAAGCTGTATAAGAATTTCTTAGGTATCTATGATGTCTTAAGTAATTATATAAGATGATGAATGAAACCAAACTGCTAAAGCAAAAGATATGGAAAAAATAACCCGAGGTAATGGTGAACGATAATGAACAACGAAAGCTACCATTGACTAGTAAATGCGATGATCACATCGAATCGTAAACGAAGTCTGGGCTTACAAGAGAGACAGCTGTAAGAATCACACTGAATCCCAGGAGAATACAAATCCTATAAAATGTATGAATCGATGAAGAATTAACAGGAAGAAGAATTGAATTCACACCAAAATTCCATAATTCAATTGAAATTGCTGATTTGAAACCTCATGACTTAAAACTAAAGAAAACCACGATGATTATACAAAATTCGCTTAGACCCTTAATTTTGGAAAAAATTCATATGAGCGAATCATTTCTGCCCCGGAGCGTCAGTTTTAAATTAAAATCTAAAAGAAAATTGCTACGCCCATCAAATTTTCCTAGACAGATTTGGAATAGTTTTTTAACATATATATATATATATATATATATATATATATATATATATATAGAGAGAGAGATATATATATATATATATATATATATATATAGAGAGAGTATATATATATATATATATATATATATATATATATATATATATATATATATATATATATATATATATATATATATATATATATATATATATATATATATATATATATATATATATATATATATATATATATATATATATATATATATATATATATATATATATATATATATATATATATATATATATATATATATATATATATATATATATATATATATATATATGTTAAATAACTCTTCAAAACTTTTTAGGAAAATTCAAGAGACATGGATATTTTTCTTTTAGATCTTAATTTATAACAGACGCTCTAATTCTTTTGTTTCGTGAAAAGCAGCTAAAGAGACATGAGAGAGCTTTCTCATAAATTAGAAAAAATTAAATACTCTTATATCAACGAAAAACATTGTACAACGTTAGTTCTGAACTTTCCAGGGCTTCCAAAAAATATTTACAATTTCATAATGTCTGAAATTTTCATGGTCAGCACGCAAACACGCGCATCTAAGTATTTTTTCATGTTGGATCCTTAGACCTACTCTTCATGTTTAAATGCCGTGAATGTTCCAGGCCGTTAATCTACAGAACATTATATTTATTTATTTTTTGTTAATTGAAGGACCGGTTGTATTTAGTTTTTATGAAAGATAGCCAGATTTTTGTGAAACTACAAAAAAATAAAAGAGAGTGAGGTAGAAAGAGAGAGAGAGAACGAAAGAGAGGAAGAGGGAGATAAAGGAGCAAGGCCGCGACAAGCTATCTAACTATCCTCACTCTGACGAGCAGATGAGATGATTCTATCCTGCCAGTACACGTTTGTCCCTAAGCGTATAGACTGTCAATACAGAATAAAATATTATTATAGATCGTTTATACAGGAATTCGTGTGGTTATAGAACTCTTTTTTAAATTTCTGTGTTTAAATTCTATTTTGCACTTCAATGTTTCAGGAATAAATGCTTATACAAATGTACTATGTTACAATAAATCCAAGATTGTATTTCAATTCTTCAAGAATTTACTTTTTAAATCTTATTTCTCTCATATCTCAGTAATACATACTTCATTAAAGCTTGTACTTATCTTCAAATTTTGAAAAAAATGTCAGCGGTATTTTATTTTATTCAGAAAACATATGATTGCTTTTTAAATGGGGGGGGGGCGAAACAATTTAATTGATAAAAATGATTCCATAACCTTTCTAAACCTGTAACGAGGGGATTTTTAAGCCACTATAGCGTTCGCATAGCCACGGTTTTAAGCAAGAACAGTAATATTTTTTTTGGCAATTATTACAGTTCAACTAAATGTTGAGGTGATTTTTCATCATAATTCAAAAATATTTCATAAAGTTTGTTATTTTGGCTTCAAAACTAAATTCCCAATTGAAGCCGAAGAAAAGTTTTTTGACAAATAGGAAGTTAAATAAAATCACATTGAAATATTAATAGAAGTATCAAAACATGTTCGCTACTGGTAACTTATTCCAAGGCTGAAAAACAACATAAGAACAAATATATAACCTTGAAAGTTTTGGGAGGGTATCTGAAGAGGTATGACTGAAAGGTAAGAAAAGAAAATAGACCATTCTTGCATGTCACCTATGCCTGACTCTAATAAATAAAGGCAAAATATTCAAATAAAAAGTTATTTTGGCACGTTATTTAAAATAAGAAAAGTATCAAATTTCTTGCTGCCATCAGAAACAGCCACAAAAGAATATTTTGGGTGAACTGAGAAATTTTTTTGTGAGAAATCGCAATTTTTTGCTAATTTCAAAGTCAAATTCAATGATGTTAGCAATGTTCAACTATATTGAACAATATCAATGTAATGACATTCAGCGATAATGAGTAACGATATTCAACGGTTTAACGATACTACGATATAGTCAATTCAATTTTCTAAATTTGGAATCAAGCTCAGCTATAATCACGAGAAAAATTGTAGCCGTAGGAGTCCTCTGCACGAGTGATAAGAAAATGATTCTAATTTACGGCAATAAAGACGAAAATGGAATTTACCCTTTCTCGAAAAAAAAAACTCTCAGTATTGCTTATATCACAAACGAATCAGAGTAGTACCGTTTCTAAAATGATAAATAAAACATATAAATGAATGTTGGAATAAAGGTAATGAAAAAATGTCTATGTAACCAAAAAGGAGAAGACGATGAAAGCAAGAGATCTAATGACAACCTTTAGCTTGAGAATTGGGTTTGACAACGCTGTCGAAATTTCTTTTGTGCTTTTGACAACGCTGCTGTCTACAGCAACAATTATAAATGAAATAAAATAGAGACTTAACAAGAAGCAAGAGAGATTTGTTTAAGTTCTAAAGCTTTCACCAAGGGTATTCTATCATGAAATTCCTGTATACTATACTTTGTTTCCTTTTTCCGGCGAAATCTTTGTCAAGAAATAGTAATACATTTATCACGCAAATTTTAGGTCTGGAAGGTTCGTTGAACGTAATCGTTCAATAATTCAAAAAAGGAGGATTTCAATTCCGTACTTTAGGAGAGAAGTTTTTTTGTATAAGAATTTTGACAAAGGTGAAATTTTTCAAAATTCTGGATGGGGTAAGGGCAAAGTTGGAGTTGTAGGGGGTGAGCTAGAGTCTGGGAGGGGCAGTTTGCCCCTTAGCAAATTACGCCCCTGAATTTTGGACTCTTGACTGTCCTCAGGCTTTTAACTTTTGGTGGAAGTAGATGGGCTTCGGTAGTTCCCCGTAAGAAATTTTAGTTCTCAATCCTGCCGCTAGGGGATTCGTGGCGCTAGTGTAGGTATACCTGTCAGAAATTTTTGTTATCAACCCTGCCGCTAGGAGATTTGTTATGCTAGTGAAGGTTTTCTGCCAGGGATTTTACTTCCCAACCCTTTCGCTAGGGATTCATAGCGCTAGTGTCGATATACTAGACGCTTTTACAGATTACCTGTCACTAGGAGCATTTATCACACCCTTTTTTTGTATGCAATCATATCAGTTCCAAAACAAAGTCTAAACGGAATCTGACCTGGTTCTAAGTAGACGGATCGATTTCTAAGACATTATTTCTCGCTGGGAGAGATACCCCCCACATCTAAAAAAAATTTCCTACCAGATGTATTCTTAGAATTCCAGGAAAGCACGTTTATTGGTATTTTCCAAAAAGCTTGTATATCTAACACCTAGCTAAGAAAATGTTAGTGTGTTACGAACTGTTGAATGTTATACTTGAATAATTAATGATCTTATCAGATCACTCCTGAATGAGTATGATATTTTTTATAATTTTGAGGAACAACCCCCTCTAGAGAAAAAAGGGTGATATGATTCAAATTCACACCCCAATTTTGGCAACTTGGATATCGCTATGCCTTGAGCCTCCAGCACAGATACGGGCAACCCTTCAAGCAGTGACCATTTATTAGACAATGCAGATATAGACACTAATGCAGATTTTGGCGTTTTAATCGAAAAAGAGTTGGAAAATTTTGTACTCATATTGATGCCTACAAACAGTGACCCTTTACTAGGCAGTTTCTACGCCCCATCATGTCCCAATCGAAACATAAACAATTTATTCGCCCCTTTAAGCAGTGACACTTTATTAGACAATTTATTCGCCCCTCCAACTGACAAAGCAGATATGGACAATTTCTACAACCCTTCAACCTCCAACCCAGCTATAGACTCTTCTTTGCTGTTTAATAAACTTCAAGACTCTAATGATGATTTTGAACCAGGCTCAAGTGAAGACATTTTCCCTATAAATGAAATGTTTCGAGACTTTAATGTTAGACAGTATATTGGTGAAGCAGCCACTAGTTATTTTAATGATATTTTTGCCATAAGTGAAGAGAGGTAGTTTATTATACCCCCCTTCCTTCAATTTCAAGATAATTTTGAAGCAGCCCCAGGTGAGGAGGATCAGTTAATTATGCCCCCTCCCACTCAATTTCAAGATAATTTTGAAGCAGCAACTAGTGATCAGAGACAATTTTTACTCCCCCTTATTTTGAAGAGCCTTCATGTCAGATTCAAATCAAGGTAATGTTGTTTTTAATCAGATGGGTGGGGAAGAGACAAAGATTCGCTTTTTTTCTTCAAAAAATGGCTTTAAAGGATATTTAAGATCCTATAAATTTTATTCTTCATGTATTGATGATGCTCCGGGGGTTAGCATAGAAGGGCTAAGACATACAATAGGGGAACTGCTTAAAAAATCCAAAAAGAAGAAAAAAATAGGTTTAAGGGCACAACTGACTGCTCATTCTGGATTTCCTAAAGAAGGGAGGAAAAATCAACTAGTTGTTTTACTATCAAAAACGGAAACACCTCACAAATTTTGATATACAAATGAAATTTTAGACCAATGTGTCGCGAAGATTAATAAGACCGTTGAAAAATATTCCGAAAATGTTTCTGGGTTTGCAATAACAGGGACTGCGGGGTTAGATTTGCACCCAGCACTCGCAGACTGTAACTATCCTATTGGTCAAAAAGAGCCGCAAAACCCTTAAACCGTAAGGAATAAAAGGTCTATTATCGATTTACTCTTTTACAAACACAATAAATATTTTAAGTGGGCTGTTTTAGCCAGTGGACACCAAATTTTAGGGTGTGATACCCGTAGAAAGCAGCTTCTAGCTTTGAACGAAGCAAGGTTAGGAGGGTAAATCTTCCTACTCCTTCCTACAAATGTTTTGATGGAAAGTGGCCTATTAAAATGATAGATATAAAGCTATGGGAGATAGAAAACCCTACTCTAGGAATAAGCGTTCTTTATTTTTATAATATTAAAAATATAATGCCCAATACGTGCTCCGTCTAATGTTTTAACGTAAAATATTATGAATTTTTATCATACGTATATATCCATATAGAACCGACTGACGGAAATACTAGTGAATCAGATGAATTTTACATACAGTTACAGGAGCAACTAGACAGGGTCCAGGGTAGAAATATGATGTTTTTACTAGGAGATTTTAACGCCAAGGTTGGTAGAAATAGGGATAGATGGTATCCTAGCCTAGAATACCATCTATCCCTAAATTTGGTGTAAAAAAGAAAACAATAATGGATACAGACTTTTGCAGTTTTGTAGTATAACAATCTAGTTATAACCAATACGGTGTTTGGTCATAAACTGGCTCGTAACTTAACGTGGTATTCACGTGATGGTAAGACAGCACGCCTTATTGATTATGTTATAGTAAACTGAAGACTAGCCGGATCAATACAAGATACTAGGGCATATAGGAGTGTTGTTATCGATGTTAAAATAAAGATTACCATCTAGTGACAGATTACCATCTAGTTCGGTGTCTAGTGACACCGAAATATCTGGTATTTTTGTGAATTTCTATCACTGTTATAATCATCACTGTCTATTAAAAGGAGTGTGAAGGGTTAATTTAAATTGGAAATTTTAGAAGGGTAACTACCTCCAGGGAAGTTATGATGTTGGTAGACCCCAGGATGAGAATTTGATAGAAACTTGTCAGGAACAGTTAAATACTAAACTTGAGAATTTAAAATTTTACAATGTAGAAGATGGTTGGAATAATTTTAGAAAAATAATTTGTGAAGTTGCTGAATGTATCTTAGGAAAGAAAGCTAGGATTGCAGCTAAGAATATTAGTGAAAAAGCTTTATGTTTAATAGAAAGGACAAAGGACTTGTACAAGAATTATCTGAGCGATAGATCATACGAAAACAAAAGAAATGTAAAGAAAGCGGATAAAGTGGAGAAAGCCAGAAAATATGAACTAAAAAGGTGTGAAGTGGAGGCCATGAATATAATTGCCGAGGATATGGAAGATGCAGCCAGACGACATAAGAGTAAAACTTTGTTCTGGCATGTTAATAAATTGAGAAGGGGTAACCAAATCCGGACTTGGCCCAGTTAAAGATAGGAACGGGGCCACAATTAGCGATAAAGAAAGAATTAAGGAGAGATGGGCAGAACATTTTGAGAATTTGCTAAACCGAGATAGAGTTGCAGGAAAAGATATAGAGGAAAATGAAAAAGTTTGTGATACCTTGGATGTAAAAGAAGATTTTTTTTGTGAAGAAGAATTAGCGACAGTACTAAAAGGATTAAAAAATAATAAGGATTCAGGTGCTGATAGGGTGGTAAACGAGTTTCTTAAATATGGTGGCTCTGTGGTTAGAAATCGTAAGTTACTGAAGATAATGAATATGATTTTTGAAAAAGGGGAAGTACATAATGATTTTAGGAAAACCTTAATTAAGCCGCTTTATAAGAAAGGTGATAAAAGTGAGGGTGGTAATTATTGAGGAATTAGTCTGGTCTCTGTAGGTAGCAAAGTACTTAGTAACATGATACTTTTTAGACTGAGAGATGCCGTAGACAAAGTTTTAAGAGAATATTATGTATATATCTCTGCATAGCTGAAGAGCTATGTACGAGAATAACGCTGCTGCGGTTAAGGTAGGAAATGAGGTTATTAAATCAGGGTTATTAAGCAGCTCGTTTTGTATTAAATCAGGAGTTAATCAGGGTTGTGTTTTATACCCCTTTATATGGATTATTTTGATGGACATTGTCTTAAGGAGCACAGGAAAGGCAATGGTAGACCACGGAATGAAATGGGGAGGAAAAAGTCTCCTGGACTTAGATAATGCTGATGATTTAAGCATCCTCGATGAAAGTGTGAGCAAAATGAATAAACTTTTAGAGGTATTGCGAGATCAGGGTGCTAGAATAGGTTTGAAAATTAATGTTAAGAAGACTAAATCACTAAGGCTTGGAATAAGTGAAGATGAAAAGGTGACGTTGGGTAATGAAAAGATTCATCAGGTGGGCAGCTTCACTTATCTTGGTAGTATCATTAGTAGAGATGGTGGGAGCAGTGAAGATGTTAAAAGCGGATGAAGATTTGCTAGATATTTTCTAGAGAAATTGCTTAAGGATTGTTCCGGTTAGGAGGCTGACTGACCGTATTTCAAACAAAAGGCTGTACGAAAAATGTGGTTCAATACCGCTCTCTAGGGCTATAATGAAAGAAAGGTTGGAGTTGCTAGGACACGTTGTGCGGATGAAGGATGACAGATTGCAGAAGATTATTCTTTTCGGCCCACACTCTAAGGCTAAACGGTAAGCAGGTCATCCTCGTCTGGGGTGGGAGGACGTCATAAATAAATATTTAAAGGAAATTTGAACTTCGTGGGATGGTGTAAAAAGGGAGGCTTTGAATAGATTGGGATGAAGGAGGAGCGTGCGTAGCCGTGTTTGCCTCAGGTGGCTTGGGCTCTAGTGAGTTGTTTGCAGTAGCAGTAATAGAAAATGATAAAACCGGATACTTTTTCCAATAGTAAATCTTAGTAAACTGATTCCACGTGTAAAATGCGGTACTATATTTTTTTTCGCGTTTATGGTCTGACCCTGGAAAGTACCAAGGAGGTATTATGGGATAGTTTGAAATATCCCCCCCCCCCACGGACTTCAGCAAAAATGTTACCGAAATACAAATCGATGTTAGAATTTAAACATTTTTCGAACAGAATTCCAATGGAATAAACTGTTTGTGAATTTTGAATGAATAATTGAAGGAACAGGGGAATATTTAGGCCACTACAAACCGGCAGCTTTCGGATGTAATGTGGTAAAAAAAAAAAAAAATTAGTGATCTAGTTACATATTCTGAACATCTAGGGCCTTCTTGCCATATTGATGGGCTAAGAGAGCTTTTAAAAGAAGCAAAAGTTTTTTTAGATGAAAAATATGAGACAAACATAGAAATGGTAATTACTGAAGCTGATAAAGAGAACTAGACAGTAAATATGCTGGATTTGTGAAAATCCTCTAGAGAAGGACCCAAAATCTATTGGAAAGTATTCTGTGAAAGATCACTACCATATTACGAGCAGTAGAAGTTTCAGAGGGAAGAACCCCTGTGTTTGTAATTCCGTGTTACGCAGCAAGCTTTATGTAGGCTACCTCTTCTTTTAGGATTTTCAAAGATTGAGAATATGAGTTTTGACTTTACACCAATCACCAAAACTAGTGAAAAATGTATGTCTATAAAAGTTTAGTTGAAGAATGATCAAGATAGAAGATATAGCTTGCAATTTTTTCATACTTTTAATGTCTCACCAAAATCCCTAGAAAGTATCGTTATAATCCAACAAAGTGAAGATCCCTTAAATTTTCCAATATTAAGACAAAAATTTCTTGTAGAAGAAGAATTTTCTCTACTTACACGCAACTGCGTTTTTCCATACTCTTAACTAGACAGTTTTTGAGAGGTTTTTGTAAAATACATTACCTTTAAAAAAAGTATTTACAATGAATTGGTTCAAAAGCCAATTTCTGAGGAGGTTTATGATTTTGCAAAGACAGTTTTGAAGAAATTCAAGAATATGAAGATTATTCATCATTGTACTTTGCCTCTGATGTACTTACTTTAGTACAAATATTTAAGGAGTTTACCGCCACAATTCTTGATCTTTATAAGCTTGAACAAAACTGTTGCTTAAGCACCCCCTCCTTCGCATACGACATAGTGTTAAAAATGATATACCAAGTAAAATTGAATTGATTATAGATTGATTTGGTATGTAAAATGTGACCCTTAAGATACAGAAAACCCAGCCTGTGGACTCTGTCTAGACACAAATGCCCTTTACTTACAATGTATGTCCATGTTTCGTATGCCCATGGGGAACTATAAGTTTCTGGACCCCTCCGAAAATCCCGATTTTAAGACCGTTGAACAGAATGGGGAATTTCGTTACTTTATAAAAGTCAGCGGGACTATTAGAATGTATCTATGGAATTCTAACAAACGTATAGGAATTACCATGCTATTCTAACAGACGTATAGGAATTACCATGCCATTCTAAAAGACGTATAGGAATTACCATGTTATTTGCTAGAAGCTATAGGAAAACACTTCTATGGAAGCTCTAAACCTTTTCAAAGAGAGTCAGTACTACCTCATATGGTATACACTACAGTTTGACATGCACATTTTTAAAAGCTGGCAAACCTATAAAGTGTTCAAACACGTTTTGGAAGTATGGTTGCGATTACATAACACAACCAGACTGGTTTTTTGAGGCAACACCCATTTTTTAGGGCCAATCGGAGATTTTTTTTTTTTTTTTTTTTTGCTATATGTTTCGAGCAAATCGATCATTTCTAGGTCAGTTGATTAATAGAAGTTGTAATAAACCTAAAGAATCAATTCGCTCATTCTAAATGGAGAATAAAAGAATTATATTGGTAAGTAAATATACTTTATTCCTCGACTAATATAACCTTTTTTATTTCCTAGCATTATGAGTTCCACACGGAATTATCTATCATTTTGTGTTTCACACAGAAAGTGAACTCTGTGAATATGCGAGCTATGATAAATTCCACATGCCCATAACAGCTGTTTTGATTACAAACTTAATGAGACGGGCATTTCATGTACTCGTGTGTATTTACTAAAGGGGGTAATTGTTGTAGAGAAAAAAAGAGGAGTTGGAAGGAAGGGGGTGCCCCCTATTAATATTCTGAATAAATTTCAAGTGTAGGTAATAGTTGAAATTGTATTTTTTTTTTCATACATCGTATTTAAAAAAACATGTTTATGAATTCATAGCTTAACTGAACTTAATAATTAGGGTTAAAAATAGTGCTAGGAGGGGGAAATTAAGTTTTGAGAGGGTAAAAAAGCTACTTATTTAATACCCCGGTAAACATGTGACTAGAAAAGACTGAAATTGATTTTTATTTCCAGGACACAGATATTCAGGCGTCAAGTCAAAAACGGGCAAAGCTCAATCAGGACACTGGCAGCACTGACATGAATTCGATGAGAGAAAGCGCAATTCACTATGCCCCATGACCACTTTGTAGCGAGCTACCTGTAGCTTCTATGGTAAGCACCATTTATCAGATAGCTAAGGGGGTTCAGTTGCATAGGAGGGGTTCAGAATCAATAGGCTCCTCAAAAGAATTGGCTTCTTATACTGATTCCAAAGATATAGGATTCATTAACTTTAGCGTTGCCAATCAAAAGCTATGAGCTTGAGAAAATTGCCTGATTATCGAAAAATGGGGGAACACCCTCCAAAAGTCGAGGAATAAAATATTGTCTAAGTCATACATCAAGGGATATAGTCTCCTAAATTAACAGAGGGGTAAACATAAATTTTGAAGGGAAAAAAAATATTTATTAAGTTTTGGGAGGGTAAAAAAAAATTGACATAGTCTTAACTTTATAAAATGATGGATATTTCACATGGAAAATAAAACCATTCTATGGTAAGCACCATTTATCAGAGAGCTAAGGGGTTCAGATTCACAGGAGGTATTCAGTTGTAATCAATAGGCTCATCAAAAGAATTGGCTTCTTATGCTGATTCCAAAGATATAGGATTCATTAACTTTAGTGTTGCCAATTCAAAGCTATGAGATTGAGAAAATTGCCTGATTTACGAAAAGTGGGGAAACACCCTCCAAAGGTCTATGAGCTTGAGAAAATTGCCTGTTTTACAAAAAATGGGGAAACACCCTCCAAAAGTCGAGGAATAAAATATTGTCTATGTAACACATCAAGGGATATAGCCTGCTAAATTAACAGAGAGGGTAAACATAAATTTTGAAGGAAAAAAAACATTTATTAAGTTTTGAGAGGATAGAAAAAAAATTGACATAGTCTTAACTTTATAAAATAATGGATATTTCACACGGAAAATAAACCCATTCTATGGTAAGCACCATTTATCAGATAGCTAAGGGATTCAGTTGTACAGGAGGGATTCAGTTGTAATCAATAGGCTCATCAAAAGAATTGGCTTCTTATGCTGATTCCAAAGATATAGGATTCATTAACTTTAGTGTTGCCAATCAAAAGCTATGAGCTCGAGAAAATTGCCTGATTTACGAAAAATGGGGAAACACCCTCCAAAGGTCTATGAGCTGGAGAAAGTTGCCTGATTTACGAAAAATGGGGAAACACCCTACAAAAGTCGAGGAATAAAATATTGTCTGTCACACATCAAGGGATATAGCCTGCTAAATTAACAGAGGGGGTAAACATAAATCTTGAAGGAAAAAAAACATTTATTAAGTTTTGAGAGGATAAAAAAAATTGACATAGTCTTAACTTTATAAAATAATGGATATTTCACATAGAAAATAAACCAATTTTACCATTTCAAGCCTCAGAACCAAAATACGACAAAAGAAAATACGAATAGTGGAATTAAAAACAACCACTGATATCTGGGATACTGCACCACTAACCAAGGACGAGGAGATGCATCTCGTAGATAAAGCTTCCTCAGTTGAAAGATGGTATAGTTTCTTGAAGAGTTGGGATCATCAGGCACAATGCTACGAGTTAGACCCCTATTACGCCTTTTCATTTTAAATGTTATTACTGATCCGAGTAAAACCGATACCAGTATACCTCATTCTTTTATTCTAACTTAACTTGTAGGAATAGGACTTCTAGAATAAGGATTCCTTCCCTCGACTAAATGATGTTACTCATGTATAATGGTGAACAAAAGACTATTAATTATCCATATTCTTTTTCTTATTCTTATCTAGCTAAACGTTGCGCTATGTTTGTCACACCAACTAGTAAATATTTATCGGGCTTTTATTTTTTCTGTTCAATTATTTTCAGCGTAAGCCAATATAATGCTAGGAGGGAAATTAAGTTTTGAGGGGGGTAAAATGGTAGTTATTTAGTACCCAGTAAACATGTGACTTGATATACTTCATTAGAAATAGGTTCTTGCTAATGATACCTCCTCGACGGATATTTTTTTATTGTCTTTTAGAGCTATTAGCCAAACGTTGCTCTTTGTTTGTCACACAAACTAGTAAAGATGTATCGGGTTTTTATTTTTTCTGTTCAATTATTTTCAGTGTAAGCCAAGATAATGCTAGGGGGGAAATTAAGTTTTGAGAGGGGTAAAAATGGTAGTTATTTAGTACCCGGTAGACATGTGACTAAAAAAGACTGAAAATGATTTTTACTCCCAGGACTCAGATATTCAGGCGTCAAGTCAAAAAGAGCAAAGCTTAATCATGAGACTGGCAGAAGTGACATGAATTTGATGAGAGAAAGCGTAATTCATTATGCCGCACGAACACTAAGCAGCTAGCTAGTTGTAGCTTCTATGGTAAACAGCATTTATGAGATAGCTTAGGGGGTTCAGCTGCACAGGGGGTTCAGTTGTATGTGGGTTCAATTATACGGGGGTTTGATTATACGGGGAGTTCACTTGCACGGAGGTTCACTTACACGATGGTTCAGTTACAGGGGGTTTAGTTAAATGGGGTGGAGTTGCAGGGGGGTGAGTTGCATGAAGGTTCAGTTAAAGCTCAGTTGCACGAGGGTTTTTTTGGACTTCGAAATTATTCAACTTGTTTTTTTGTTTACGTATCTTAAAATGACATAAAATATACTTATGGCTCTAACAATTGTACTCTATGCTTGCCCAGACACACGATGCGGCTTTCCTACCCCCCACCCCCCATTTTTTTTTCTTGAATTTTTTTTATTAGACCAACTTCTTTTTGGACTTCAAAATTATTCAACTTTTTTTTACGTATCTTAAAATGACATTAAATATGCTGATGGCTCTAACAATTATACTCTCTGCTTGCCCAGAGACACGATGTGGCTTTCCTACTGGTACTCTATGGCCGATTATTGACACTACCTAGTTTATTGCATGTATTAAATCAGTATTTTTTACACAGTGGAATGATAAACACATAACTAATATCTCTAAAAAGTGAAGATGAAACATTTTAAGAAAGTGTGTTCACATGATAGTGTTATTGTAGCATTGAATGCTGACAAGGAGAAGTATTTAAACTATGAAATAAGTACAAGGGGTAGCATTATCGGAAACGTATGCGTGCATTGTCATGACAGTAAGGAATTGAATTTCTTTGGAGTATCAATAAAATTCAACTCTTATGATGGTGGATATGCGAGATTGAGATCTCCGGAGATGATTGCGCTAAGAGAATGTCAACATAAAAATAATAGTTGATGAAGAAGTACATATCCTTGCTAGTGTTTGTGGTATCATATTACCCAGTGCTAAACCATATCGTCAGCTTTCAGGTATTAGCATTCAAATGGAAGCAAAGACGAAAAGAAAGGCCTACTCTTCTACTAATATCATAAACCATATCTTGTCTACGTGCCGCAACTGTTACCTGTGTAAAAATAGTGTGATAATAGAGAGTGAAATTGCTAGAAAAATTAAAAGGGCATTGGAAGAAAATATCACTAAGAATATAAAGATTAATCAATGAAAAAAAAAGTACCAGCAAACGTTACTGCCATTGATCAAACAGTCAATGAACCAAATTATACCAAAGACGAAAAGCATATTGACCCTGTCGATGATACACCTATAAAAATTGTGTATGAGTCAAAATGGAATAATGATTATTCAACTGATTACGAACTAAGAGAAGACAATAGCTATAATATCAAGAGAGAACACGGTGAACTATTTTATGGAACATATTCAAAATGTCCAAAGTTGTTCATTGATATTAATAATGTATAATAATATATTTTTTGTATTAATATTCTACATGACATTATTACATTAAAAATATATTATGCATTACATTGTTATTTGTTCATTATTTTTAGAGTAAGCTAGTATATCAAACGTTTAGAATGTCTATTTAAACATCAGAGATGTAAGAAAAGGAATTTGCATTACATCATATATAGGATAGATAGGTTAACATAGAGAAAATCTAAGTATAAGAATGAAT
Organism: Artemia sp. Qi Xiang Cuo; assembly: GCF_049724085.1. Lineage (NCBI taxonomy): Eukaryota > Metazoa > Arthropoda > Branchiopoda > Anostraca > Artemiidae > Artemia > Artemia sp. Qi Xiang Cuo. Next base: position 12,614,961 of record NC_142798.1, on the reverse strand, counting down.
AAATTCTCTATCAACATCTATTGACATATACTTGGGATAGCATTAACAAAATTAAAGTATCAGAGTGAATAAATTCTTTATCAATGTCTTTTGACAGATACGTTTGATAACGCTGACATAATTTAAGTATCAAATTGAACAAATTCTTTATTAACATTCTTTATCGATATCATATGTCGGATACGTCAGATAACATTGACAAAATCTATCTATTCGAATCAATAAATTCTCTATCATCATCCGTTGTCGGATTTGTCACTATTAAAAAATTGTAAGTAAGTAAGTAGCAAACTCTTTCTTGAATTCATCTCTTGGATACACAATACATAAATTATAAGAAAAAATTGTAATTTAAATGTAATTTCCAGGCTTCATTTGCACGCAATAGATTCCGAGAGTTCTATGACTCCTCCCCGCAAAGACTTCTATGGGCTTTATGGCTCCTCTCCACAATGAATTCAGATGGCTTTAGGATTCATCCCCATAGCCATAACTCCATTCAACCTTGAGCAAAGGTATAAAAGTTTGACGAAGTATTTCTCTACTTAACAACTACATTAATAGCTTCCAAGATGATAGAACTGTATGACACAAAATTTATCGATTTGAAAAAATCATCTTGTGGTGTTATATTTGAATGTGCATTTTTATTATTGTGTATGGAACTCGAAGAAATTGACTGTTATCATTAGATAATGAACTATAATATGTTTGAGTATGATAAAAGCTTGTGGAGTACTACATTACGTCGTATAAACAGACTGGGATTCTACGATAGAGTCATTACACCACTTAATAATACTGGTCAGGAACTGAGAAATGTTCAGGAGGAAGTCAGTGAAATTTGCAGCTTTTACGGGGTTGAAGCACTCTACGTAAAGGTTAATGTACCTACAGATAAAGTTTTAATTCAAAAATGTGACCCTAGGATTCCACTTTTCAATCTAGAAGAGTTTAAGTGTCCTAAATTTGAAGGGTTTTATCACCGTCCTGAAGACGAGGTTAGGTTCTTCGCGTAGTGGATACCTAAGGACATACCTGATCGTGATAAATCCATAAGACATGGTAAAAACTATTCTATATCATGGGACCATCGTTTCTGGATGTTTAAGAGTGAACTCTAAGCACTATTTTTATGTAGATATGTGTTTTTTCTCAAAAAAATCTGTTATTATGTTTAAGCAATAAATATCTTTAAGCTTAACCCGTCTTTATTCTTTAGAATAGTTCTATTCATTTCATCAAATTATGAAGAAATTGTAAGTAAGTAACAATCGCTTTCTTGAATTCGCTTCCTGGACACAATACAGATATTTCATTCAAGAAATTGTGAAAAAATCGCAAGTTAGTAATAAACTCTTTATTGTTTTCACCTATTGGATACACAATACGGAAATTTCATTCAAGAAATTATGAAGAAATTTTAAATAGGTAACAAACTCTTTCTTGAAGTAACCTCTTGTATACACAATGCAGAAATTTCAATCAAAAAATTATGAAAAAATTGTAAGTAAGTAACAATGTGTCTGTGTGTGTGCAAGGCTGATCAATTTCCTCACAAATTCCACTATTTAATGCCCCCTCCGCCCCACCGCAGCGGCCCCCGTGGCGCTTTCCGGCCCATGGCGCTTCCCGGCCCGTGGCGCTCCCCGCCCAGCCGTATCGGGCCCCGCCGTGTTCCCGCCATGGGACCCACAGGTTAAGCTTAAAGATATTTATTGCTTAAACATATTAACAGATTTTTTTGAGAAAAAACACATATCTACATAAAAATAATACTTAGAGTTCACTCTTAAACATCCAGAAATGATGGTCCCATGATATAGAATAGTTTTTACCATGTCTTATGGATTTATCACGATCAGGTATGTCCTTAGGTATCCACTGCGCGAAGAACCTAACCTCGTCTTGAGGACGGTGATAAGCCCCTTCAAATTTAGGACAATTAAACTCTACTAGATTGAAAAGTGGCATCCTAGGATCACACTATTGAATTAAAACTTTATCTGTAGGTACATTAACCTTTACGTAGAGTGCTTCAACCCCGAAAAAGCTGAAAATTTCACTGACTTCCTCCTGAAAATTTCTCAGTTCCTGACCAGTATTATTCAGTGGTGTAATCACTCTATTGTAGAATCCCAGTCTGTTTATACGACGTAATGTAGAACTCCACAAGCTTTTATCATACTCAAACATATTATAATTCACTATCCAATGATAACAGTCAATTTCTTCGAGTTCCATAGACAATAATAAAAATGCAAATTCAAATATAACACCACAAGATGATTTTTTCAAACCGATAAACTCTGTGTCATACAGTCCTATCATCTTGGAAGCTTTTAATGTAGTTGTTAAGTAGAGAAATACTTCATCAAACTTTTATACCTTCGCTCAAGGTTGAATGGAGTTATGGCTAGGGGGATGAGTCCTAAAACCATCTGAATTCATTGTGGGGAGGAGTCATAAAACCCTTGGAATTCATTGCGGGGAGGAGTTATAGAACTCTCGGTATCTATTGCATTCAAATGAAGTCTGGAAATTACAATTTTTGTTTATAATTTCTGTATTGTGTATCCAAGAGGTGAATTCAAGAAAGTTTGTTACTTACTTACTTACAATTTTTTCATAATCACAAATCCGACAACGGTTGATGATAAAGAATTTATTTATTCTAATAGATATATTTTGTCAATGTTATCCGACGTATCCGACATATGATATCAATAAAGAATGTTAATAAAGAATTTGTTGAATTTGATACTTAAATTATGTCAGTGTTATCAAACGTATCTGTCAAAAGCCATTTACAAAGAATTTATTCACTCTGATACTTGGATTTTGTCAATGCTATCCCAAGTATCTGTTAATAGATGTTGATAGAGAATTTATGCATTCTTATGCTTAGATTTTATCTGTGTTAACCTATCTATCCGACACATGATGTATGCAAATTCCTTTTCTTACATCTCCGATGTTTTAATAGACATTCTAAACGTTTGATATGCTAGCATACTCTAAAAATAATGAACACATAACAATGTAATGCATAATATATTTTTAATGAAATAATGTCATGTAGAATATTAATACAAAAAATATATATTATTATACATTATTAATATCAATGAAACACTTTGGATTGAATCTGTTCCATAAAATGGTTCACCATGTTCTCTCTTGATACTATAGCTATTGTCTTCTCTTAGTTCGTAATCAGTAGAATAATCATTATTCCATTTTGACTCATACAAAATTTTTATAGGTGTGTCATCGACACCCTCAATATGCTTTTCGTCTTTGGTATTATTTGGTTCATTGACTGTTTGATCAATGGCAGTAACGTTTGCTGGTACTTTTTTTTTTCATTGATTCATCTTTATATTCCTTAGTGATATTTTCTGTCAAAGCCCTTTTTATTTTTCTAGTAATTTCACTGTCTATTATCACACTATTTTTACACAGGTAACAATTTCGACACGTAGACAAGATATGGCTTATGATATTAGTAGAAGAGTAGGCCTTTTTTTCGTCTTTGCTTTAATTTGAATGCTAATACCCGAAAGTAGACGATATGGTTTAACACTAGGTAACATGTTACCACAAGCACCAGCAAGAAGATGCCCCTCTTTATCAACTGTTATTTTTATGTTGGCATGGTCTTTGAGTGCAATCATCTCCGGAGATCTCAATCTCGCATATCCCCCATCATAAGAGTTGAGTTTTTTTTATACTCCAAAGAAATTCAATTCCTTACTGTCATGACAATGCACACATACGTTTCCGATAGTGCTACCACTTGTACTTATTTCATAGTTTAAATACTTCTCCTTGTCAGCATTCAATGCTACAATAACACTATCATGTGACCAAACTTTCTTAAAATGCATCATCTTCACTTTTTCGAGATATTAGTTGTGTGTTTATCGTTCCACTGTGTAAAAAATACTGATTTAATACATGCAATAAACTAGGTAGTGTCGATAACCGGCCATAGAGTAATAGTGCGAAAGCCGCATCGTGTCTCTGGGCAAGCATAGAGTACAATTGTTAGAGCCATAAACATATTTCATGTCAATTTAAGATACGTAAAAAAAAAGTTGAATAATTTAGAAGTCCAAAAAGAATTTAGTCCAATAAGAAAAATTAAAGGAAAAAAAATGGGGGGGAGGGGGGGGGAAATCCGCATCGTGTCTCTGGGCAAGCATAGAGTACAATTTTTAGAGCCATAATTATATTTTATGTAATTTTAAGATACGTAAACAAAAAAAAAGTTGAATAATTTCGAAGTCCAAAAAAACCCTCGTGCAACTGAGCCCTCTTTAACTGAACCCTCATGCAACTCAACCCCCGTGCAACTCCACCCCATTTAACTAAACCCCCTGTAACTGAACCATCGTGCAAGTGAACCTCCGTGCAAATGAACTCCCCGTATAATCGAACCCCCGTATAATCGAACCCATATACAACTGAACCCCTGTGCAGCTGAACCCCCTAAGCTATCTGATAAATGGTGTTTACCATAGAAGCTACAGCTAGCTCGCTACAAAGTGTTCGTGGGGCATAGTGAATTACCCTTTCTCTCATCAAATTCATGGTAGTGCTGCCAGTCTCATGATTGAGCTTTGCTCTTTTTGACTTGACGCCTGAATATCTGAGCCCTGGGAGTAAAAATTAATTTCAGTCTTTTCTAGTCACATGTTTACCGGGTACTAAATAACTACCATTTTTACCCCTCAAAACTTAATTTCCCCCCTAGCATTATATTGGCTTACACTGAAAATAATTGAACAGAAAAAATAAAAGCCCGATAAATATTTACCAGTTGGTATGTCAAACACAGAACAACGTTTGGCTAATAGCTATAAAATACAATAAAAAAATATCTGTCGAGGAGGTATCATTAGCAATAACCTATTTCTAATGAAGTATTTCAAGTCACATGTTTACCGGGTACTAAATAGCTACCATTTTTACCCCCCTCAAAACTTAATTCCCCCCCCTAGCACTATATTGTCTTACACTGAAAATAATTGAACAGAAAAATAAAAGCCCGATAAATATTTACTAGTTGGTGTGACAAACATAGCGCAACGTTTAGCTAGATTAGAAGAAGAAGAAGAATATGGAGAATTAATAGTATTTTGTTCACCATTATACATGAATAAACTGATTTAGTCGAGGGAATGAATCCTTGTTCTAGAAATGCTATTCCTACAAGTTAAGTTAGAATAAAAGAATGAGGTATACTGGTATCGTTTTTACTCGGATCAGTAATAACATTTAAAATGAAAAGGTGTAATAGGGGTCTAACTCGTAGCGTTGTGCCTGATAATCCCAACTCTTCAAGAAACTATACCATCTTTCAACTGAGGCAGCTGTATCTCCGAGATGCATCTCCTCGTCCTTGGTTAGTGGTGCAGTATCCCAAACATAAGTGGTTGTTTTTAATTCCACTAATCGTATTGTCTTTTGTTGTATTTTCTTCTGAGGCTTGAAATGGTAAAAATGGGTTAATTTTCCATGTGAAATATATCCATTATTTTATAAAGTTAAGACTATGTCAATTTTTTTTATCCTATCAAAACTTAATAAATGTTTTTTTTTTCCTTTAAAATTTATGTTTACCCCCTCTGTTAATTTAGCAGGCTATATCCCTTGATGTGTGACATAGACAATATTTTATTCCTCGACTTTTGGAGGGTGTTTTCTCATTTTTCGTAAATCAGGCAATTTTCTCAAGCTCATAGCTTCTGATTGGCAACACTAAAGTTAATGAATCCTATATCTTTGGAATCAGTATTAGAAGCCAATTGTTTTGATGAGTCTATTGATTACAACTGAATCCCTCCTGTGCAACTGAACCCCTTAGCTATCTTATAAATGGTGCTTACCATAGAATGGGTTTATTTTCCATGTGAGATATCCATTATTTTATAAAGTTAAGACTATGTAATTTTTTTTTTTTATCCACTCAAAACTTAATAAATGTTTTTTTTCCTTCAAAATTTATGTTTACCCTCTCTGTTAATTTAGCAGGCTATATCCTTTGATGTGTGACATAGACAATATTTTATTCCTCGAATTTTGGAGGGTGTTTCCCCATTTTTCGTAAAACAGGCAATTTTCTCAAGCTCATAGCTTCTGATTGGCAACACTAAAGTTAATGAATCCTATATCTTTGGAATCAGCATAAGAAGCCAATTCTTTTGATGAGCCTATTGATTACAACTGAATCCCTCCTGTGCAACTGATCCCCTTAGCTATCTGATAAATGGTGCTTACCATAGAATGGGTTTATTTTCCATGTGAAATATCCATTATTTTATAAAGTTAAGACTATGTCAATTTTTTTTTATCCTCTCAAAACTTAATAAATGTTTTTTTTCCTTCAAAATTTATGTTTACCCCATCTGTTAATTTAGCAGGTTATATCCCTTGAAGTGTGACATAGACAATATTTTATTCCTCGACTTTTGGAGGGTGTTTCCCCATTTTTCGTAAATCCGGCAATTTTTTCAAGCTCTCAGACCTTTGGGGGGTGTTTTTCCATTTTTCGTAAACCAGGCAATTTTCTCAAGCTCATAGCTTTTGATTGACAACACTAAAGTTAATGGCTCCTATATCTTTGGAATCAGCATAAGAAGCCAATTCTTTTGATAAGCCTATTGATTACAACTGAATCCTTCCTGTGCAACTCCTGTGCAACCCCTTAGCTATCTGATAAATGGTGCTTACCATAGAATGGGTTTATTTTCCATATGAAATATCCATTATCTTATAAAGTTAAGACTATGTCAATTTTTTTTCCCTCTCAAAACTTAATAAATATTTTTTTTTTCCTTCAAAATTTATGTTTACCCCTCTGTTAATTTAGCAGACTATATCCCTTGATGAGTGACATAGACAATATTTTATTCCTCGACTTTTGGAGGGTGTTTCCTCATTTTTCGATAATCAGGCAATTTTCTCAAGCTCATAGCTTTTGATTGGCAACACTAAAGTTAAAGAATCCTATATCTTTGGAATCAGCATAAGAAGCCAATTCTTTTGATGAGCCTATTGATTACAACTGAATCCCTCCTGTGCAACTGAACCCCCTTAGCTATCTGATAAATGGTGCTTACCATAGAAGCTACAGGTAGCTCGCTACAAAGTGGTCATGGGGCATAGTGAATTGCGCTTTCTCTCATCGAATTCATGTCAGTGCTGCCAGTGTCCTGATTGAGCTTTGTCCGTTTTGACTTGACGCCTGAATATCTGTGTTCTGGAAATAAAAATCAATTTCAGTCTTTTCTAGTCACATGTTTACCGGGGTATTAAATAAGTAGCTTTTTTACCCTCTCAAAACTTAATTTCCCCCTCCTAGCACTATTTTTAACCCTAATTATTAAGTTCAGTTAAGCTATGAATTCATAAACATGTTTTTTTAAATACGATGTATGAAAAAAAAAATACAATTTCAACTATTACCTACACTTGAAATTTATTCAGAATATTAAAAGAGGGCGTCCCTTTCCTTCCAACTCCTCTTTTTTTATCTACGACAGTTACCCCCTTTATTAAATACACACGCGTACATAAAATGACCGTCTCATTAAGTTTCTAATCGAAACAGCTGTTATGGGCATGTGGAATTTATCATAGCTCGTATATTTACAGAAAAGTTCACCTTTCTGTGTGAAACTCAAAATGATAGATATTTCCGTGTGGAAGTCATAATGCTAGGATATAAAAAAGGTTATATTAGTCGAGGAATAAAGTATATTTACTTACCAATATAATTCTTTTATTCTCCATTTAGAATGAGCGAATTGAATCTTTAGGTTTATTACAATTCTATTAATCAACTGACCTAGAAATGATCGATTTTCTCGAAATATAGAGCAAAAAAAAAACAAAAAAAAAAAAAAAAGAATAAATATCTCTCCGATTGGCCCTAAAAAATGAGTGTTGCCTCAAAAAACCAGTCTGGTTGTGTTATATAATCGCAACCATACTTCCAAAACGTGTTTGACCACTTTGTAGGTTTGCCAGCTTTTTACAATGTGCACGTCAAACTGTAGTTTATACCATGTGAGGGAGTACTCACTCTCTTTGAAAAGGTGTATAGATTCCATAGAAATGTTTTCCTGTAGCTTCAAGCAAATAACATGGTAATTCCTATACGTCTGTTAGAATAGCATGATAATTCCTATACGTATGTTAGAATAGCATGGTAATTCCTATACGTCTGTTAGAATTCCATAGATACATTCTACTGGGGCTTCGGAAAACCCTGTTTATTATGAAACATTCCCCCACCCAGTCTCTAGGGATAAAGTTTGGTTTGAAGATTTAACTCCTTATGATCAAAGACGGGTGAAAGAGGATCAATTTCCCTCGAAATCCAGTGAAAAGTTGGTTGCTTCTTCAAATGAAAAAAAATACAATTTTACACCATTTAAACTTGTAATGGGTCCTTAATCAGGATTTTTGAGTTGATGCAGTCCACAAGGTGGTCCACCTTAAACAAGCTTCGTATATTCAGCCCTATGTTGAAAATTCTATGGAAAAAAGGGCTCAAACATCTTCAACGACAAAAAAGCGAGCTTTTTGAACTTTTCAATAATACTATCTAGTGGAAATTAGAAGAGCAAGAACGAAAAGAATGCGATGTGATATTGTTACGGATTTAACTCTACTATCATGCATGACAAAAGATTTGAATTTTGGTTCTTATACCCTAATATCAGAAAAAATGGCTTTGATCATAATCAGCGCAGTAGCGCTGCCTAAGTAAAGAACGATGTTGGCACAGTGTATTTTTTTATTTTAGACCAGGGTACTTCGTATCGAAGGAGTTGTCATAAACTTTGAAAAGGAATCATTCAATTGGAAATTGGAAGGGCTTTTCCCTTATTAATTACCGAAATTTATTGGAAGGCAACTAGCACCCCTTCCACGCCCACCATTTCCCCAAACACACCCAATCAAAATTTTGAGATAGCCATTTTGTTCAGCGTAGTTGAAAAACCTGGAAATTATATCTTTGAGGAGGACACTCCCCCCAAAGCCCTCAGAGAAAGGGTTGTAAGTTATGCCCTGGGGGCATATAAGGTTTTATAGAAAGCGTTGTCGTGGAAACTTCAAAAATGACTCATTTGATTGAAAATCCAAATTGCTAGTGCCCTTTTTAATAGTTGAAATTAATTGGAGGGCAACTAACCCCCTTATCAAGCCCACAATTTCCCCAAACACATACAATCAAAATTTTGAGATAACCATTTTGTTCAGTTCTGGAAATTGGGTCTTCGAGGATGAGGATCCTTACCCCACAGCTCTCAGTGTAAGGGTTGTAACTTATCCCCTGGGGACATATACGTTTTTTAAAGAAAGAGTTGTCGTGGAGATATCAAAAATGGCTCATTTGATTGGAAATTGAAAGGGCTAGTGCATTTTTTAATAGTAGAAAGTAATCAGAGGGCAAATAAACCCCCTCTCACGCCCCCCATTTTCCCAAACATATCCAATCAAAATTTTGATATAGCTAGTATTTCAACGTAGTTGAAAGTTCTGGAAATTGTTGTCTTGAATATGACAACCCCCCACAACCCACAGGGCAAGGGTTGTAAGTTATGCCCTTGGGGCCTATAAGGTTTTATAGAAAGTATTGTTGTAGAAAATTCAAAAAGGGCTACTTCGATTGGAAATTGAAAGGGCTAGTGCCCTTTTTAATATTCGAAATTGATTGCAGGGCAACTAACCCCCCTCTCACGCCCAACATTTCCCCAAACACATCCAATCAAAATTCTGAGATAGCCATTTTGTTCAATATAGTTTAAAATTCTGAAAATTAGGTTTTTGAGGATTACAACAACCTACCCCCCCCCCCCCCCCCTAACCCTCAGGGCAAGGGTTGTAAGATATGCCCTGGGGTATATAGGGTTTTTATAGAAAGTGTTGTTGTAGAAACTTTAAAAAGGGTTCGTTCGCTTGGAAATTGAAAGAACTAATGCCCTTTTTAATAGTCTGAAGTGATCGGAGGGTGACTAACCCCCCTCTCATGCCCACCATTTTCCCAAACACATCCAGTCAAAATTTTGTGATAGCCATTTTGTTCAACGTAGTTGAAAATTCTAGAAATTGTGCCTTTGAGGATGACAAACCCCCCAAACCCCTCAAGGAAAGGGTTGTAAGTTAAGCCCTTGGGGCATATAAGATTTTTATAGATAGCGATGTCGTAGAAACTCTAAAAAGGACTCATTTAATTGGAAATAGAAACGGCTAGTACCCTGTTCTAAAGTCGAAAGTGATTGAAGGGCAACTAACCCCCCAATCTCGCCCACCATTTCCCCAAACACATCCAATCAAAATTTTGACATAGCCATTTTGTTCAGCGTAGTTCAAAGTTCTGGAAATTATTTCTTTGAGGATGACAACTCCCCCCCCACACACAACCCTCAGGGTAAGGGTTGTAAGTTATGCCCTAGGGGAATATAAGGTTTTTATAGAAAGGGTTGTCGTAGAAACTTCAAAAAGAGCTCATACGATTGAAAATTGAAAGGGCTAGTGCAACGATGGCGGAGCTACCATTAAGGATATGGCCCAGTCAAAGAGAAGTTGTATAATCGGTCGTGAGCTCTTCTTCCCATCAGGTATGCAGCTGAAGGTAAAAAGGATGGGTTCTTGTCCTGCAAGAAAAACAATGCCAGGTTTATCTGCACGCTGGCTGTTTATCACCGATCAAAGGGCTTAGGCGAAGTCCAGGCACCAAGTGATGCAGATGTCCCAATTCTACAAGCTGCTGTTGTTTCTTCCCGGTATTATGACACTCCCGTCATCGGAGATGATACTTATCATGTGGTCCTAGTATGTTATCATGGTGACCTATCAAGCAAGAAACTATTCTTTATACCTGATCCAAAGTCGGAAAAAGCTCCCCGAACATGGGATATTCACAAATTGAAAGAGAAGCTGGGTCAAGAGACTTTTTGATTCCTTTTCTTTTCTTTTTGAATCCATCTGCTTCTTTTTGCTCACGTCATCTTAGGCTGTGATTCTACTTCCTGTATTCACAGTGTGGGAGAAGGCCTTGCTCTGAAGAAGCTAATGGCAGATGCCGATTTTCGTACATCCGCTGCAGTTTTCATGCTGAAGTCAGCTTCGAAGAAGGAAGTAAGAGTTGCTGGAGAAGACGCTTTGCTCATGATATATTGCTCATCAAAAGGGGGAAATCTGAATGAACTCCGCAGGGAAGTTTTTTATAAAAATGGTGACTACTGCTAGCACTTTCGTCCACCCAGAATAGTTACAACCAACTTCTGATGCGGCTAAATTCCACAGTTATAGGGTTTTCTACCAAGTTCAGGTATAGAGTGAAGTTCCCGATTCTGAACTTAAAGCCGAGGAATAAGGTTAAAAAAAAATAAAAATGACTTCTTGTATCCATTGACTACTAACGTCCTCTTGAAAATTGTGAAGTGCTCTTGTGAAGCCAACCTCACAAAATTGAAGTTGGCTTCAATCAAAAGTGAAAATTGTGAAGTCAACTTGAATGTAGCTCAACGAGATGTAGCTGCTTTAAAAACAGCTTAGCTTGCACTGCAGGGTGTAAAATGTGCAAAAGGACAGCATTTGCTAACTCTCCAATAATCGATAGCTAATACGAAGAGAAGAACGTCGAAGCTTAGACATCTGAATCAAAAATTAAGTTGTAAATACTAGTCGGAGTTTGATTCTGTCTTTCAAATGTTCATGAAGTTCATTCGACAATTTGATCATTTGTGAAGACTAGTCAGTGTGTTGATGATGTTGGTCTGTATAATCACTCCAGAAATATTTGATTTTACGCAAAAGCAAAAACTACCCCAAGACAAACCACGATTTTTGATCGGGTCTTTCGGTCGCATATATCGAGCTAAAGCCTAATTTGAAAAAGGGTCTTTAAATTATTCTCCTGAAATATTTCGAATTTATAATATACGAGATACAAGACCTACTACATATGATTTTGAAGATATGAAAGGGGAAGCCATTCTTGGGTCGTTTTACCGGGAGGAGCTTCAGATAGTAAGCCCCCCGGAAAACTATCTTGTTTAAAAGGTTATAAGAACCCGAATACTAAAAGGGAAGGGTTAGTAAAACATGAAGTTTCTTGGTTACGACAATACTCATAACGCTTTGATAAAGCAAATAAGTCATGTCAGATGATAAAAATTCCTTTTATTGTTACTTTAGTTCGGGAGTTCATGATCCTGTATATAATAATCAAAATAAATCACTCATTTTTACACTGGAATGATAGCTTCTATTAGTTTGGACGCGTCGAATTTGAAATGCGCTCTCGTTCAATTGCATTTTGCCAATTCATTTGATATTCTTGATAGAAAAAAAAAAAAAGTTTGAAATGACCATTTTTACTGAAAAGCTTCCGTTTCACCCCACGAAACACCCTAAAAAAACGGAGTTTATTTTCCAATTGATAATACTAAGAACTACAGCTCAATGAAGGCAATTTCTTAGAATTACAGAAAGCGGAAAAATTCATCCAAATATTTGTTTCAACTGTAGCAAAATTATATCAAACAGTTCGTGGTAAAGAACTGTAAGTAAGGAGTGACTCGGCTCAATAGTAACCGAAACTCTAAAGAACGGAATTTTGATACCAATAGATACATCAGAAGAATTAGATTTTTATGCTGATTTAAAATATATAAGTTTCATCAAGTTCATTTGATATTCTTGATAGAAAAAAAAAACTGAAAAGCTTCCGTTTGACCCCCCGAAACACCCTAAAAAAACGGAGTTTATTTTCCAATTGATATTATTAAGAACTAAAGCTCAATGAAGGCAATTTCTTAGAATTAAAGAAAACGGAAAAATTCATCAAAATATTTGTTTCAACTGTAGCAAAATTATATCAAACAGTTCGTGGTAACAAACTGTAAGTAAGGAGCGACCCGGCTCAATAGTAACCGAAACTTTAAAGAACGGAATTTTGATAGCAATAGATACATCAAAAGAATCATATTTTTATGCTGATTTCAAATATATAAGTTTCATCAAGTTTAGTCCTACCCATCAAAAGTTAAGCGCCTGAGAAAATTTGCCTTAGTTACGAAAAAAGGGGGAAACAACCCCTAAAGTCATAGAACTCTGATGAAAATCACACCATCAGATTCAGCGTATCAGAAAACCCTACTATAGAAGTTTTAAGCTCCTATCTGCAAAAATGTGGAATTTTTATTTTTTGCCAGAAGAAAGATCACGGATGTGTGTTTATTATTATTTTTTTTCCCCAGGGGTGATCGTATCGATCCATTAGTCCTAGAATATTGTGAGAGGGCTCATTCGAACAGAAATTAAAATTTCTACTGCCCTTTTTAAGTGACCAAAATATTGGAGGGCAACTGGGCCCCATCCCACGCTCATTTTTTTTCCCGAAGTCACCCAATCAAAATTTGAGATAGCAATTTTGTTCAGCATATTCTAAAATCTAATAAATAAAATTTGTCTGTGAGAATGGCTCAATCCCCCACAGTTCCTAGTGGAAGGGTTGTAAATTACAAACTTTGGCGATTGTTTACATATTATATTGGTTATTGGGAAGTATACAGGTGTTTTCAGGAGGATTTTTTTTTCTTGTGGGGGTTCGGGGTAGAAGTAGGGGTTACGGGGGAGGATCCTTCCATGGGGGATATTTCCTTGGGGAAAGAAACATTTCCATGAAGGGAAAAGGAACATTTCCTTGGGGGAAGGAACATTTCCATGAACGATCAGAAATTAAATAAAAAAACAAGTTTTTTGAACTGAAAATAAGGAGCAACATTAAAACTTAAAACGAAGAGAAATTATTTACGTATATGAGAGGGCTCTCTCCCTAGTCAATACCTCGCTCTTTAAGCCAAAGATTTTTTTTAGTACTTTCATAAGAGCTATTTATTCTAATTAACGGCCTTTGTGATTAAGGGTAATTTTTAAAGAATTTGAACAAAATTCAAACTTTAGCGTAAAGAGCGAGGTATTGACTAGGGAGCGAACTCTCTAATATACGTAATAAAAACATACGAATATAGAAATTCGTTACGTAAGTTAATTCGTAAGTTACGTCAGAACAAAATTTCGAGAAAGCCAATTAGCCAAAAAAAGGAAAATTAATATGCGCATTCGATTTTAATTATTCATGTACGGTGAGCCAAAATCAAAGCTGCATTAATTCAAAAACGTTCAGAAATTAACAAAAAAAGTTCTTTTTTACTGAAAGTAAGGAGCGACATTAAAACTTAAAACGAACAGAAATTATTCCGTATATGAAAGGGGCTGTCCCCTCCTCAACGCCACGCTCTTTACGCTAAAGTTTGACTCTGTTTGACAACTTTATTTTTTAAAACAATAAAAAAACTTTAGCGTAAAGAGCGAGGCGTTGAGTAGGGGATAGCCCCTTTCATATACGGAATAATTTCTGTTCGTTTTAAGTTTTAATGCCGCTCCTTACTTTCAGTAAAAAAAAATTGTTTTTTTTAGTTAATTCGAGTGAGAATTATTGGACTTGCAGATCAATTGAAATGTCAAATCCTTGAATGTCAAATCTAAGCGAATCTGTGAAATGTCAAATTACTGGACCCAGTCAGTTGAAATGTCAAATCCTTTACGTGAATTATTAGGATTCGAAAATCAGATATTAATGGTTAAACACAGTAATCCCGTGCAAATTTCATATGGATTGGAGGCAGATTGGAGTCCCCACCGGACTCGACTTTTCTATGAAGAATGTTTCGACTATGAAGAATGCGTCAAGCATAAAAGATATGTAATATATTATATAAGTGGCAGTCAGGATTTAACACTTACGAAAAATGGACAGATTCACTTAGATTTTAATTTTATCGAAGCTTTACCAATTTCATTAAATGTTTTCGTATTTACTTTCAACGAAAGCATTTAGGAACTTACTTCTGAAAACCATCCTGTAGTGTCTTTTCCTCCATAATCAATACGCTTTAGATTCTAAATATTTTGAAAAACGATCTAACAAATGATAGTGTTTGTATCCCTTCGGATCATCTAAACAAAATAAATATTAAAAGCTATCCTAAAGATATTGTTGTGAATACTAGTTCTTCCTCCCTTAAAGAAGGACATTGGATTGGAAACTACATTCTTTCAAAAGCAACTTTTGAAATATTTGACACTTTTGGGAAAGATTATAATGCATGGCCATTTTTGAAAAACATACCAAGAAATATTTTCTGGAATAAATCAAAATAGAAAACAGATACAATATAGGCCTACCTTTACAATGTCGTGTGGATGTCGTTGTCAATGTTTCAATGGAAGATGTCAATGTCGGATGTTTTGCTGTTTATTTTACTAAGAGCTTGTAGCTACAGTTTTAAAGCTATTTTAAATATGTTGAGTATAATGTTGAGTATTCGCCTTAAAAGTCTATTTAAAAGTTTTGAATGTAGTGATGTTGAATTTATGTACGGAATAATTTTTGGAATTCTAACCTTATCATATATTATAACGATTTGGAACATTAGTTTTAACTACTCCATCTCTCTAGCGAGGCAATAGGCTACCAGTCAGGGTTGCCACCAACTACAGAAAAAAAAATCCATGGCAAGGGTAAGAAAAAAATCTATGTTTGTCCATGTTTGTCACTGTTGCCAAAGATACGAACAAATTTGCCGGTCGCGACGCTTCGCGTCGCTTGCTGGTACGGCTTATCGATGACATAGGTCTTCGTTCATATAGATGCAACGCTGAAGTGCACGGTTTGAACTTTTTGTTTTCATGTGATAGTTCTTCAAACGCGCTGGAATATTTCAACGAATCTCGCAAACCAACAAAATGTAGAATATTCCGTCATTAGGGAGAAACCGTGAATAAATGCAAAAACCGTGACATCGCATCTAGCGAACCGAGATTACAGCTAGGTTCTGACCAGAAGTACATAACCGTAACAGAAGTAAGAAACTGCCATTAGCGCAATGCTGGTCTCAAACCAGGCTAGACCCTCACGTCCGTTTTCTTCCGGCTGATTTCTTCGTACGAAAAGATAGATGATTCGGCCGGAAGAAAACGTTTACATACAAAAATGTGGGGGGTCTAGTCTGATTATATGCGCTCGACTTTCTTACTTCTGTTGCGGTTATTTACTTTTGGTGCTGACACAGCGGGATTCCGATTCACGCCCCAACTCGACTGCTTTGCAACATGGAGATAAATGACATTCTTTCGCTAGGTGACGGGAATCGAAAACTGTTGTGATTTCCCTCTCTTCTGATATACTGTAGTGCGCAAGAATGAAAAGCTGACTGACCTTGTGCCTTGAAAAGAACTAAATTGATTCAAAAATATATATACGTTCTACATTCTATGACCAGTATTCAAGTTCCAATCAGGTATGGTCTATTCGTGAACTTCAAATAATATTATCAAATAACGATAACAAATTTCAAATAACGACAAAAACATTTAAGGTTCACTGCGAGCACATAAGGAAGGATTGTTTCTGTTCGCGACGGTACTTCCCTTCTCTTCCTCTTTCACTTCCAGCGTCGAGCACACCTAATGAGTAAATCGGGGATATTCCACTCGTGTGGAACCGGGACATACTGATTCACTCTCATGGGTGCCGACGCCGTTTCTGGATCCAGCCTGTTTCTTAAAGGTGTTTTATTCAACTTAAGCAGTGAAAATTGTCTTTCCGCTGCTGATGATGAATGTGGCAGAGACATAAGTATCTGCATGAACGCTAGCAGTGCACTGAATATGGGGTTGTCACCAGCGTCAGTGAGCTTGCCAAGCTCACACCAAAATGCCCCTGGTTCTTTTTTTACCCAATTGCCCAGAGTATCGCGGATAATTCTGAGCTTCCGCCAGTCTCTGTCGAGTTGGTCAATATCAAAACTCACGATAGCGGGAAAATGCAAGTAAATTCCTGCTAAGCTATTGATACGGTCGCTTACCGCTAACGTTGGGTCAATGCACTCCAGCTGAACTAAAAGCTGGTTACCGGAATCGACCCTTCTAATGATTTCCCCACACAGTCATTGGTAAAACATGACACATTTATTTTTAACGGAAATCAACTTGCAACTAAAATCCGCGTCTCCACTCATTCCTTCACACAGCGAAAGAAACTTGGACCCAAAGAAGACGTTTTCGTTAGGTCTTAGATTGTTCGAGGACAGCACATTTATTTTGAAGGGGTCTGTTCTGTCTACAACTTATTGTTTAATGAAGTTCTGCATAATTTCCTTCAATGTTTCCCGAACTTTTTTCAGGATTTGGTGAACCCAGATACTTTCTCTTTGAAACTCAAGGTTTAACTTGTTCATGACAAGCAATATATACCCCAGAAAAAGGTAAAAAAAACGAAGCTTGACATTCCCGAGTCCCTCTTAGATGCTTACGGCCGGGGGAATGTTATCAGCGAGCATACTCTGAAAATAAATTTTCAGAGTATCCCACTGCTCAACTTCTTCATAACTTGCTCCATTGCCACCCAGCGTGTATTCGACGGGTAAAGTATTGCGTGGTCGGCAACTTTTACGAACTTCTGACACTCGGCAAATTCACTTTTCCTTTTAGGGCTATAAGCGACAAAATTGTACACGTCGTTAGCAAATTGTACATGACATGTTCCTTTTAAATGGCGGTTCCAAAATCCTGGACTTTTAAATAGACTTTTAAGGCGAATACTCAACATTATACTCAACATATTTAAAATAGCTTTAAAACTGTAAATACAAGCTCTTAGTAAAATAAACAGCAAAACATCCGACATTGACATCTTCCATTGAAACATTGACAACGACATCCACACGACATTTTAAAGGTAGGCCTATATTGTATCTGTTTTCTATTTTGATTTATTCCAGAAAATATTTCTAGGTATGTTTTTCAAAAATGGCCTTGCATTATAATCTTTCCCAAAAGTGTCAAATATTTAAAAAGTTGCTTTTAAAAGAATGTAGTTTCCAATCCAATGTCCTTCCTTAAGGGACGAAGAGCTAGTATTCTCAACAATATCTTTAGGATAGCTTTTAATATTTATTTTGTTTAGATGATCCGAAGGGATACAAACACTATCATTTGTTAGATCGTTTTTCAAAATATTTAGAATCTAAAGCGTATTGACTATGGAGGAAAAGACACTACAGGATGGTTTTCAGAAGTAAGTTCCAAAATGCTTTCGTGGAAAGTAAATACGAAAACATTTAATGAGATTGGTAAAGCTTCGATAAAATTAAAATCTAAGCGAATCTGTCCATTTTTCGTAAGTGTTAAATCCTGACTGCCACTTATATAATATATTACATAACTATTATGCTTGACGCATTCTTCATAGCCGAAACATTCTTCATAGAAAAGTCGAGTCCACTGGGGACTCCAATCTGCCTCCAATCCATATGAAATTTGCACGGGATTACTGTGTTTAACCATTAATATCTGATTTTCGAATTCTAATAATTCACGTAAAGGATTTGACATTTCAATTGACTGGTTCCAGTAATTTGACATTTCACAGATTCACTTAGATTTGACATTCAAGGATTTGACATTTCAATTGATCTGAAAGTCCAGTAATTCTTACTCGAATTAACTAAAAAAACAAATTTTTTTTACTGAAAGTAAAGAGCGGCATTAAAACTTAAAACGAACAGAAATTATTCCGTATATGAAAGGGGCTATCCCCTACTCAATGCCTCGCTCTTTACTCTAAAGTTTTTTATTGTTTAAAAAAATAAAGCTGTAAGACAGAGTCAAACTTCTGCGTAAGGAACGAGGCGTTGAGGAGGGGACAACCCCTTTCATATACGGAATAATTTATGTTCGTTTTAAGTTTTAATGTCGCTCCTTACTTTCAGTAAAAAAGAACTTTTTTTTGTTAATTTCTGGACGTTTTTGAATTAATGCAGCTTTGATTTTAGCTCACCGTACATGAATAATTAAAATCAAATTCGCATATTAATTTTCCTTTTTTGGCTAATTGGCTTTCTCGAAATTTTGTTCTGACGTAACTTAGGAATTAACTTACGTAAACGAATTTCTATATTCGTATGTTTTTATTACGTATACTTTATTAGTAAAGATGCCAAGACTTCAGCATGTGTGTCAACTGTTGTGTTTGAAATGCATGAATTTTGGGTGAAACTTGCAATTTCATCATTTAGCTTATTTTGGAACATAGACCAATTTGCTTTAGTGTTGATATATTTTTAGGTGTGTGATCGGGTTTCAGCAGGTTCATTTAGGGAGCAAACTATAGCAAAGTGGTCAGTACATAGACTATCAATTTTATTTATACAAATTTTATTCAAAATGTTTAATGACACAATTTGTAGGTCAATTGTAGAGAATCTGCCAGTTTTGGGGTTGAAATATGTATTCAGGTTTGGAGGGGTAGCAACAGCTAATTCAATATTATTTGAAGTCATGTGCTCAATCAATTCAACAGCTTTATTTGCTGGTTTATTCCCCCAGAAAAGGCTGTGGGCATTGAAGTCTCCGCAAATAATGATAATTTTTAACATGTTAGAATTATTTATATATTTAAAGAGATCCATGGCATCTTTAGTTTGGCCATCAGGGTTATAAAAGCTTATTATGTAGGTTTTTGTATTATTCAGCCAAACACTGACACCAATTGCATCAACATCATTTACAGAATCTGGAAAGTTGATGCCACAGAATTTTATATTATTTTTAACTATTAAAGCTACTCCGCCTCCTTTTCTCTCAGATGATCTATCCTTTCTCAGGATAGTATATCCTAGATACTTAATTTGTTGATTTTGGGTTAAATGAGTTCCCTGGAGGCAAGCAATATTAATGGAATTATTATTCATAAAAGATATTAGTTCATTTAGCTTATTTTCTGTGAGTGATCTTACCTTCCACTGGAGTATTGATATTTGTTGTGTTGTTGATTTATTTTTCATATGACTGTGTATCAATGTTCAGCTTTGTTAATAGTAAAGCAAGATCTTTTTTTGCTTGAATAAGTATATCATTAGGGATGTAGATTTTTGCCAATTCTGAAATAATTTTTGTTTTCTGTTTTTGAGGTATATTCATGCCCTGAAGTGCATTTCAGTTTAGAATGAATAAGCATATATTCGGGGGTTGCATATTTGGCTGTGCATCCTGTTTGTCAGTTAAGGGATTAATTCATGGTAGTGATTCTGGTTTGTTTCTTCTTGAGAGGGGGGGCCAGGCTGACCTCATCTCACCGGACAAGGAGGTTTGGTGACTTGGTGATTCCTTCTGAAAGGGATGTTAGCTAGGGGGCTTAGAGGATGGTGTTTTATACGGGGTACTTGATGCATTGGGGGTGTTTGAATTGGGGGTTTTGGTTGGTTTCGATACGGGCTTTATTTTGTATTCTTGGGCAGCATTTGCCTCCATTGCTGCAAAGGATTTTGGATTTCGGATTTTGGATTTTACCAGGTCAAATTCCGTCTAGATTTTGCTTTGAAACGCGTATGCTTGCACAGAAGAAAAAGGGTCTGAGAAAGGCTCCTAGTGACAGAAAATCTATAAGAGCACCTAGTATATCGACACTAACGTTATGAATTCCTAGCGACAGGGCTGGGAAGTAAAATCCCTGAGAGTATAACTACATTAGTGGAACAAATCCCCTAGCGGCAGGGTTGAGAAATTATTTTTTGACAGGGATACCTACACTAGGGCCACGGATCCTCTAGTGGTGGGATTGGGAACTAAAACTTGTGACAGGCAACTACCAAAGCCTTTTTCTTGTGGATAACTTTGAAGAAGGTAATGAAATATACATGTTTTGAATCAGCATGACAGTCCAATTCTTTTTATGTATATGTCGGTACCAAAACACTTTTTTTTAGAGATTCGGTTGCTATTAGCATGATTTTTTCCTTACTTACAGTTCTTTACCATGAACTCTTTGCTGCTTTTTTCGAAACTATGCATGGATGCACGGATGTAGCCTTGTTCTATTTTGAAATGATTCTAACCTTTCAAGGGAGTATGGGGAGGGTGGGAAGTAGCTACGGAAAAGTTCCTTTTGCAGTTTGTTAATGATCCATTATATTTCCTGCACTATTTTTTTATTTTGGAGGTTAAAGTCAGACCCCCTCCCCTAAGGTCACAAAGGACAACTACCCCCATTGGCATAAGTAAAACACTAGCAACAATTTCCCACAAAGTTTAATTGAGTTTGCTAAATTTTGTACACCTTTTGATAAATTTTCCACCAAATATCATTAAAAAGCGTTTCCTAATCAGGAACAAATTATAGATTGTCGGTTCATTAGCTGTGTCGGTTTTCATTCATTTAATGAAAAAATAAGTTTTTCTACTTAAAGTAAGGAGCAACATTAAAACTTAAAACAAAAAGAAATTATTCCTGATTAGAAGAGATGTCCTTCTTCAATACCCCTCTCTTCACGCTAAAGGTATGCTGTGTCGTCCATGCATTCCCCCTCCCATGTTTGAGCAGCTTAACACTAGCAACACCATTATTAATATTATTATTAATTTCATAATATTGCTAGCAATGATTATCGTTTGGTTTCAAATTAAAAGGCTTTGTAAGTTGTTTACCTAATAAAATACTTGTATATTTGCAATATTAGGAAAAGGCTCGTAGTTTTTATTTATTTACTTATTATCATCATCATTGTTCCTATTATTATTATTATTATTATTATGGTAGAATGGCTGATGAAGAGACTGGTTATAGTTTTTATTTTGGTTATGTAATTTATTTATTTTTTATTTATTTAATCTAATTTTTTTTATCATCATAATTTCTTTTTAGTTTGATTAATTATTTATTTAAGAAAATTTAAGTAGCCGCCCCGTCGCAAGTGCTTTTTTGTATCTTTTTTGGGGGGGTTATTGGTGATTTAGTTGTTCTGTTTTTGTTTGTAAATAAGAAATTGAATGGAATTGAACAAAGCCTCTAAGTCAAGTATTCTACATAAAAAAAGGATATTATTAGCATGTAACACTAGGTTTTAGAATATGTTGACTTTTACATAAACTAACACTAGGATAGAATAATGACTCTAAAATGGCCAATAATATTTCAGGAAAAAAATCCGATGTCACAAATATGTTAAATACTGAATCCTACGATGTCGATAGAAGAAAATCAACTCTGCTGTCAACATCTATTTACTCAACTATTCCTAGAAAGGACTTCAGTAATATACGAGACCACCAAAAGGTTGTTTTTCTAAGATGTAACGATTCTCAAGTTGGATTTCAAATTAATCAGCATGGTATGCGATCAACTTACACACGCCGGTCTGTCATGGCAAAGAAAAAGGTAAATTTTAATTTTGCTTAGAACAAATTTTGTTAAATAGTAACGATTCTTAAGTAGGATTCCCTATTAATAAGGGGTGCAAATTGAAAAGCAGTGAGAGAATTTGCCTCTCCTAGTTTTTTGGCCTCCCCAAACCCTAATTTTCAAAAACCAATTTTAACATTTCCATTAAAAAATAGTTATTTTTTGGTATTTTCATTGAAAAAAAGCAAAATTCCCCCCAGATTTTGGAAAGTTAAATTTGTTCCTGTCCGAAATTTGTTTTGAACCCCCTGTTATTAATCAACATACCGTAGTTTGCAATTAACTTGCATGCAGCTCTATCACAGAGAAACAGAAAGCTTAACCTGTAAAAAAAAATAAAATTGTGGCTCAAGAGCTTTTCGTTCTTTTTTTAGGTTTGAAATTTTAATATAGGAGAAACAATCATCTTTTAGAAATGCAGCATTTTTGGCCTTTTCTACCATACACTTAAGAAAGAACGGATTAGCTTACAAAAATACGTGAAATGCACAAACAACCTAAATAAAGATTGAAAATTGTGCCCCAACTTTGCCCTTTCTGCCCTTGACAGCTATTGAAACTAAACTTTAGTATGTTTTTCCGAAACCCTTTAGGTATCAAACAACAAAAAGTCTCGTGTCAGATGAACAAAAAAGTGCATAATAAAGATAAATAGTCTTTTAATACTTACTAAAATGAAGCTTTGATTTGCTCTCCCAAAACATATCAAATATCAAACGTCAGGTTGTCGTAAAAGCTCTGCATCATGGGTAAAGAAGTTCTAATGAAGAGAAATAGTCCAGAGAAATAATATGTCTACCTCCTTGGAAACAAACGAAAATGCTTTTATTTTCAGGTTCTATCTTGCATTTTCTTTTACGCTAAGATAATAAAAGCCAATTTCTGTAAAGAGCAAGGTTAAACATTTAAATAAGCAGGTATAAAAGGAGACTAAAAAAGCGAAAATAAAGCTAATTAGACCTTTTAAAGGTTTTCTAAGCCAGTCTTACGTGTAATTTATTTATGGCTTGTCTGCAAAAGTTCCCTTGCTACTATTCTCTTTAAGGGCCAATGTTGGAAATAGCTTCAATGAAAGTCTTTACAAAATCAGTTAATGAGTTCAGAGTTTCAGAGTGTATTCACCAATAAATACAAAATGGAAATATAATACCTTTATTCCCTTCGAAAGGCTCTATGGCCAGGGATACAAGGGGGATAAAAAAAAAATACACAATATACGCAACAACCCAAAAAAAGAAAAAACAATAGCCAAATAGCATACAATATTAAAAAAAGAGAACATAACTGAGGCAGAAGACAACCGTACACCTTGAAATAAACACTCAGGGGACATCAACTCCACAGAAAAAAAGAAAGAAAAAAACAATAAATAAATAAAATAAATAATAAAAAAAACAAAAAAAAACAGAATTGTTATTCTGTCTGATTCTTAACTAAATGGTCCTTAATAATCATTTTAAAAGTCCCAAACGAGTGGCATCTCTGTACTGAAGAAGATAGGGAATTCCAGACCTGTTGACAAGCAATGAGACCATTGAAACCCAATCATATAGTAGGGGTAAGAGGAATGCGGATATTAAATGAAGAACGAAGGCTGAATCAGAAATAAACACGGGAGTTTTTTGAAGAGATTTTGGATGATTGCCATGGAGCTGCTGAAAGGCAAAAGAGGCACAAGAAAGAATGTAAATAGACTGCAGATTTAAAAATGGTGTTGGTGAGGAACGGTTGCTTTCCATAACCAGACGCCGTGCTTTATTATGCATGACAGAAAGTGACCGCAGTGTAGAAGGAAAGGTAGACATCCATAAAATGGGGCAACAGAAAAAATATATGACTGTACAAGGCACAAAAAACGAAGCTTCAGAATAGATCCAGGGAACGTGTTTCCAAGTTTTCGAACGATACCCAAACTTCGTGTGACCTTAACCCTAATCATAGCTATGTGGTTTCTAAACGAAAAGCTCTCAACAAGCACAATATAGAGGATCCAGGCCATCCGATTTTCTGGTCTACACAAGGAGCCTAGTGATACCTGAAGTTGTGTAAGCTGAGGAAAAGCTATACAATTCGAGAAAAAATAAGAAAATGTGACTTACTAACATTCAAGGCCAATTAATTAGCATCAAACCATGAAATAACTCTTTCAAATATTGCAAAAAAGTTAGGATTGATATCACATTCCGTCTTCCCAAAAGTCCTAGAGTGGTGTTATCAGCGAAAACAACGAAAAAATCTTCATTAGAAGTAGTATTAGAACACGAACGAACATCAGGATGACACAACTTGTAGCATAACAGAGGCTTGGTGTTTTTAACCGAAAAAATCTGATTATTAACATAAATCAGAAATAAAACTGGGCCAAGAACAGATCCCTGAGGTATGCCATAATCTACTTAAGAAGGGCTCCGGAAAAGCAAATCAATTGAAATAAGCCTACCAGAAAGATAAGTTTCAAACCAAGAGAAAGCATTTGATCTTAAACCAATATGCGATATTTTCCAAAGAAGAATCCGATGAGTCGAGGAATTTAAAAGCTTTACGAACATCTAAAAATAAAGCTGCTAGTATATAACCATAATCTATTGCCGAATGAATGAAATTAAAGAGAGCTGTGCAAGCATGCTCTGTAGAGTGATTTGCTCGGAATCCAAACTGGAAATCATGCAAAAATTCTTTTGCATCCAGAAAACTAAGAAGCCTGGATAGCATAGCCTTCTCAAAATTTTTGCTTAAAACAGATAGGAGATAAATTGGCCTATGATTAGCAGGATAACTCCAAGAACAACCTTTATACACTATAACCTCATCTCGCTTGAGAAATCCAGGAAAAATTTCTATCTCAAAGGACAGATTGACAACCTTAGCCAATGGTGAACGAATAGCTTGCAGAATGGCACGGATAACCCTTGTAGGAATTCTGACAGGCCCTGAGGACGATGATCTTTTAGGAGTATTCACGGTACAAGCTACCTCAAACTCAGAAACAGAGTTCAAGACCATTGACTTTAAACATGAGGGTCCAATATAGGCTCTGAAATCACAACGAGAAGTTGCAAAGCTTGCAGAGGAAGCAGTTGTCTTTCCTATATTAGCAAAATAAGAGGTAAGCTTTAGCTGAACATCTTCTTCTCCTTAAAATGTTTTACTATCGACTATCAGCGTTGTTGGAACTGAATGCAGAGGGGGAGTAGGTCTAAGAACCGAATTAATTAAATACCATGTCTTCCTAACATCCTTTCCACATTCAGAAAATTTCCTATGATAATACTGAGACTTAGCCTTCCGACACAGAGAATTAAATATACTCCTATAGGTCTTGAACCTTTGATGATGAGCTACAAATGATGAAGCCTGTATAGCTTCCAAAAATTAATTTTCCTGTTCCAGCTTTTATGGAGACCTGGAGTCATCAATGGATTCAAGGGTGCTATCCTTTTCGAAGTATTAATCAAAAAAAACTTTTTCCACAAAATAAGTTTTTCAAAGATAAGTAAAGAACTCCATTAAACACAAAATGAGCAAATATAGAATAAAATAATCTACCAAGCGTTAAACTACCACAAATCAGCATCGATAAATAAATGAAACCCAAAACGAACAGAAATTACAATAAATTTGTACTTTACTGAAAAAAATAAAAATGTTTTTACTTTTATAACTTTAAAAATCAAATAATATTAACATTTTGATTACTTATTAACAATGTATGTGTATATTAAGTTGACAATGCACATTCATTTGTATTTTTTTAGTTAAGTGCAAATTTTGGTTTGGCTTTATGAGGACATAGGGGCTTTGCGCCCAACTTTCGTTAATTTCTGCTCGCTTTGAGTAGGACTTGGTTATTTGTTGTATTTCTGATCTTTTTGGGTTTCATTTATTTATCGATGCTGATTTGTGGTAGTTTCACGCTTGGTAGATTGTTTGATTTTATTTTTGCTCATTTTTTGTGTAATTGAGTTCTTTACTTTTCTTTGAAAAACTTATTTTGTGGAAAAAGTTTTTTTGATTAATTTCTGTTCGTTTTACATTGACACAGTCTTTTCAGGAAAATAGAAAATAATACTCTAAATCTTTTCGTTTTTTTAGAATATATGATTTGGCTTACTCTTTGTATGTTGGAGAAAAATTTTCAGCAATTTTTAACAACATTCACTCTTTTAAGAATCTTGATAAAAGTATTAGTTTTTAATTTACTTTCATACCTCCTCTAGTTGACCTGAAATGGAAAACTTGATACCATTCGCAAAAAATGTGTTTACTTTCTTTAATAGCTTGGATACACTTACGCTATTTTGATTTGGTTAAACTTTAAGAGCAGAATCAGCCCCGAAATTTTGAACATAATAACCTCAGTCGTTCTTGGGATACTTCTGAGATGCTTTATTGGGAATTAGCATTATCACAGTGCATTTTGATTTAATCTTAAGGCAACATTTAGTTTTTAAAGATAATGGGCAAATGGGAGGGTTGGCGTGGGAGGATGGGAGTGGAAGGGGGATTAGTTGCCCTCCAATCACTTTCGACCATTAAAAAGGGCATCAGCCCTTTCTATTTTCAATCGAATGAGCCCTTTTCGAAGTTCCCACGACAACTTCTTCGATACGAAGTGCCCTGGTCTAAACAACAACAACAACAAAGAATAATACATTATACCCACATCGATCTTTACTATAAAAATATCAAGCCTTCAAATCACTTTCGACTATTAAAAAGGGCACTAGGCTTTTCGATTTCCAATCAGATGAGCTCTTTTGGAAACGACAACGCTTTCTATAAACACCTTATATGCCCCCAGGAAATAAATTACAACCCTTACCCTAAGTTCTGTTAAGGTTGTTTTCATCCTCTAAGACCGAATTTCCAGAACTTTCAACGACGTTAAACAAAATGGCTATCTCAAAATTTTGATTGGATGTGTTTGGTGAAATGGTGGGCGTGAGAGGGGCGGTAGTCACTCTCCAATCCCTTTCAACTATTAAAAATGACCCTAGCCCTTTCAATTTCCAATCAAATAAGCTCTTTTGCAGTTTCTACGACACAAATTTCAATAAAAATCTTTTATGCCCCCAGGGCATAACTTATAACCCTTGCCCTCAGTGCTGGGGGGGTGTCATTCTCAAAGACCTAATTTACAGAACTTTCTACTACGTTGAACAAAATGCCTATATGAAGATTTTAATTGGATGTGTTTGGAGAAATGGTGGGCGTGAGAGGGAGGTTCGTTACCCTCCAATCACTCTCGACTATCAAAAAGGGCACCAGCCTTCTCAATTTCCAATTGAATGAGCCCCGTTTGAAGTTTCTACCACAACGCTATCTATAAAAACCTTATATTCTCCCCGGGCATAACTTACAACCTTTGCCCTTGGGGCTCTGGGGGGTTTGCCTTCCTTAAATACATAATTTGCAGAGCTTTCAACTACGTTGAACAAAATGACTATCTCTAAACTTTGATTGAATGTTTTTGGGGAAATGGTGGGTGTAAGAGGGGGGTTAATTACTCTCCGCTCACTTCCGATTATTAAAAAGGGCAATTTCAATTTCCAATCAAATGAACCCTTTTTGAAATTTCTATAACAACTTTATATACAAACCATATGTGCCCCCAGAGCATGACTTACAACCCTTGCACTGAGGGCTCTGAGGGGGTTGAACAAAATAGATATCTCAAAATTTTGATTGGAAGTGTTTGTGAAAATGGTGGGATTGAGAGGGGCGTTAGTCGCTCACGAATCACTTTCAACTGTTAAAAAAGACACTAGCCCTTTAATTTCCCAATTGAATGAGCTCTTTTCGAAGTTTCTACGCTTTATATGCCCCCAGGGAATAACTTACAACCCTTGCCCTGAGGGTTGTAGGGGGGGGAGGTGGAGGGCATTGTCATCCTTAAAAACCAATATCCAAAACTTTCAACTAAGTTGAATAAAATTTATATCTAAAATATTGATTGGATGTGTTTGGGGAAAAGATGGGCGTGATAGGGGAGTTAGTTGCCCTCAAATCACTTTCGACTATTAAAAAGGGCACCAGCCCTTTGAATTTCCAATCAAATGAGCCCTTTTTCAAGTTTCTACGAGAAAGATCTCAATAAAAACCTAATATACTTCCAGGGCATAACTTATAACCCTTGCCCTGAAGACTGGGGGGGGGGAGGGAATGTCCTTCTCAAAGGTGAAATTTCCTGGACTTTGAACTGCGTGGAACAATATAGCTATCACAAAATCTTTTTTGGATGTGTTTGGGGAAATGGTGGGCGTCGAAGGGGTGATAGTTGCTTTCGAATTACTTTCGACTATTAAAAAGGGCACTAGCCATTTCAATTTCCAATCGAATAAGCCCTTTTTGAAGTTTCTACAACAACGCGTTATATAAAAATTTTATATGCCCCCTGGGCATAATTTACATCCCTTGCCCCGAGGGCTGTGGGGGGGGTTGTCATACTCAAAGACCTAATTTCCAGAACTTAAACTACGCTGAATAAAATGGCTATCTTAAAGTTTTGATCTGATGTGTTTGGGGAAAGGGGGGGCGTGAAAGGCGGGCTAGTTGTCCTCTAATTACTTTCGACTATTAAAAAAGGCACTAACCCTTTGAATTTCCAATCGAAGGATACTTTTTTAAGTTTCTATGACAACGCCTTCAATACAAAACCTTATATGCCCCCAGGGCATAACTTACAACCCTTGCCCTAAGGGCTGTGAGGGACTGTCCTCCTCAAAAACACAATTTCTATCTGGAAATCAACTCCGCTGAACAAAATAGCTATCTAAAAATTTTGATTGGATATGTTTCGGGAAATGATGGGCGTGGAAGGGGTGTTAGTCGCCTTCCAGTCACTTTCGACTATTAAAAAGGGCAAAAGCCACTCCAATGTCCAAATGAACGAGCCCTTTTTGAAGTTTTTACGATAACTTTTTCGATAAAAGGTGCCCTGATCTAAAGAAAAAAAATTACAAATAATACATTGGGCCAAAATCGTTCTTATATGCCCCCAGGGCATAACTTAAAACCCTTGCCCTAAGGGTTGTGGGGGACTGTCCTCCTCTTTAATTATTCCCCATTTCTTGTGTCGTTCTCGAGTGTCCCCGTTCTTTACTTAGGCAGCGCGATCACGCTGCCTATGATTTATGCAACTACTTTCTATAAACATCTAGTATGCCCCCAGCGCAATACTAACGAATTTTGCACTGAAGGCTCTGAGGGGTTAGCATCCAAAAGACTCTAATTCTAAGAGATTTTGAGTACGTTGACCACATTAAGAGTCTACAAATTTTTAGCGGATGTTTTGGAAAATGGTGGGCAAAGAAGGGCGTTAGTCACTATCCAATCAAATTCAATTGTTAAAAAAGGCATTAGCCCTTTCAATTTCCAATTAAATGAGCCCTTTCGAAGTTTTGAAGTTACGACAACACTTTCAATAAAAACTTTATATGCCCCCAGGGCATAACTTACAACCCTTGCCCTGAGGGCTGTGTTGGGAGGGGTTGTCATCCTTAAAGACCTAATTTCTAAAACTGTCAACTACGTTGAATAAAATGGCTATCTAAAAATCTTGATTGGATGTGATTGGGGAAGGGGTGGGCGTGAGAAGGGGGTTAGTTGCCCTCAAATCACTTTTGACTATTAAAAAGGTTACTAGCCCTTTGAATTTCAAATCGAATTAGCCCTTTTTCAAGTTTCTACGACAAACATTTCAATAAAAACCTTATAAGCCCCCAGGGCATAACTTATAACCCTTGCCCTGAGGCTTGTGTGGGAGTGTCCTCCTCAAAACATATTTTCTATGTGGAAATCAACTACGCCGAACAAAATAGCTATCTCAATATTTTGATTGGATGTGTTTGGAGGAATGATGGGCGTGGGGGGGGGGGGGTTAGTTGCCCTCCAATCACTTTTAAGTATTAAATAGGGAACTAGCCGTTTGAATTTCCAATCAAATGAGCCTTTTTTGAAGTTTCTACGACAACGCCTTCTCTAAAAACCTTTTATGCCCCCAGGGCATAACTTAAAACCCTTGCCCTGGGGGTTTGGGGGAGTGTCCTTCTCAAAAACATATTTTCTATCTGGAAATCAACTGCGCTGATCAAAATAGTTATCTCAAAAGTTTGATTGGATGTGTTTGGGGGAATGAAGGGCGTGGGGGGAGCTAGTTGCCCTCCAATCACTTTCGACCATTGAAAAGGGCACTATCCCCTCCAATTTCCAATCGATTGAGCCCTTTTCGAAGTTTCTACGACAACTCTTCGATACGGAGTGCCCGGGTATGGAGAAGAAAATAAAATAAAAAATAATACATTGTGCCCACACCGTTCTTTACTTAGGCAGCGCTATCGCGCTACCTATGAGGGGGTGCTGAACCGTGATGTCAAACATCTAGGATACTTTCTTTCACTGAATCATACAAGATATCAAAAGAGCGGTTAAAATCCGAATCAGAAATCAAACTATTCCATGGCTGATCAGTCAGACGAGAATTAAGTAGACTCAGCTCAGTATAACCAAAACGGAAAAATGGGAGATTAGATGGTGATGCTATACGCTGCGCTTGATCAGCGCTCTTATATCGGGAAATAGCGGGGAAATGATCAGTAATATCACTAACCAGCACCGAATTGTCTAAGACATCTAGCGACGAAAAAATATTATCAATAAGAGACGCATGAGTCTCAGTAACTCGGGTTGGTATACAAATTGAAGGTAGAGTTTCCGAAGAGAGCATCATCGACAAAAAATCTATAGCAGAAGCAGAATTTTGATTCAGCAGGTTGATGTAGAAATCACCCATCAGGATTAGTTCACAGGGATGCTTATGAACTGAATCCAAAACCTTTTCATAAACGACGGAATAGATCCACTAGGGGACCTGTAAACTAAATCCACATTTGAATCCTTACATCCTGACTTAATCCCAATAAAAAGGGATTCAAAGATTCCTTCCTCATTTCTGATCAAATCGCTTCGGACATTGCATGTAAGACGATCAGCAATACAAAGGGCAAGGCCACCTCTCGCCATCTGTTTCCTGTTCAGCCTCCCTATCCTTTATCCTGGAATATCTAAAAGCATATCCTTATTTGAATCCAGGAAAATTTCACATAATCCAATAACATCAGGAGTTCCACCACTAACGATCCGTTCCAGCTCATCAAAAGACCAACAAGGTCCCCGAATGTTAAGGTGAAGCACAGAGAAAATACCATCTCGTTTAG
The DNA here is from genome assembly GCF_049724085.1 of Artemia sp. Qi Xiang Cuo. Taxonomy (NCBI): domain Eukaryota; kingdom Metazoa; phylum Arthropoda; class Branchiopoda; order Anostraca; family Artemiidae; genus Artemia; species Artemia sp. Qi Xiang Cuo. Next base: position 12,583,419 of record NC_142798.1, on the reverse strand, counting down.
AGGAGCGAGAACCATTTAATTGCGAAACATACTCACTTTTATTAGCCAAACTAGGATCATTATTCTTCTGATTTGTACTTCCGACTGAATTATTAATTACGCTTTTAATATCTAAAGCATTATTTTGTAACTCAAAAAAACGTTCCCCCAAAGAGTTGATACCACCTTGGTCATCAAAAGTAGTTATCAAATTACTTACGGTGGATGGTAGATCCGCTCCGCGACCAAACCCACCAGACCAAAGGCTGTCAACATCAGAGCAGAGCTATGGCATCTATACAAAGGTAATGCTGAACTCATTTTTGTACACACATGATACTTAAAAACAAAAAAAAACGCCAAAACAATTGAATCTGAAATAAGAAGTAGTGGATGAGGAAAAAAAATAAAATAAACAAACACCAAAAATAAAAAAAATAATAATAATGAAAAATTATATATATATATATATATATATATATATATATATATATATATATATATATATATATATATATATATATATATATATATATATATATATATATATATATATATATATATATATATATATATATATATATATATATATATATATATATATATATATATATATATATATATATATATATATATATATATATATATATATATATATATATATATATATATATATATATATATATATATATATATATATATATATATATATATATATATATATATATATGACTGAATATATGAATGGCGAGATACCAAACATATCTAAAAAAACAAAAATAAAAAAAAAACACTTATTTTTAGACACAGTCGGCAATGAAAACAAAACAAAACACTGATAGACTGAATGATATTACATAGACAGGAAAAGGGAAACAAGAGAACAGAAAAACAAAGGGAAAAGAAAAAAGAGAGAAAAAAAAATATTAAAACATGTCCTCGATTGACCAAAGTCTACGTGGAGTGTTCTCATTCGGAAGGCGGACAAAATTGTACCCTTGATCAAACCAAACACACTTGTTTCAATATTTCTCACGAGCTGTTTTAAGAATATCCCGCCGCTGGCGGGTTAGATTTTCCAAAAAAATACCACTTTTTGCAAGTTTCTTCTTAGCTGCGTAAGCACTTTTCGCGATCTCTTTGTCACGGAATGTAATCTGTATAGGGGCAATTTTATCAGGCCGAGCAGAAATTCCAAAGGTAAATCGGTGCACTTTACTTATGTCAGCATCAGTTATTCTGGTGAGTTCCATCTTTCCTCGGAGGATATTTAACATGGTAGTTTTGGGTTTTGTTTAACGGTCCTAATTTGGGTTTTGTTTAACGCCCTTGAACATGAGCGAATCTAGTCTCGAGTCTTGGTCGACATCCTCTATACGCCTCCAATCTGAAGTATTCTATCATCTAGAGATTCAAGGTGATTTATTATATACTTGACTTGTTTTTAAATTTCAGTAAATTTCGGGGTATAATCCACAATAATAGATTGATAAACTTCCGAAACGATGTTTTTAACCGAGAATTTCGTTTTATCAATCGTAGCTTGACGAGTTAACATCTTTGATTCAATGTCCTTTCACAAGTTATCCTTGGTGCGCGCAATGTATATTTCTGTCCCCGTTAATCCAGCTAAAACTTCATTAGTCTCACTAACATCACTTTTCCTATAAGCGGCTACATTTTTTGGAACCACGGAAATGGACTGATCAGTCCTTTTTGTCTTCTTAAAATTTTTCATTAGATTCAGTTCATCAAAAGCTATTTTAACATTTTTCGCAGTTTTTTTCAAAGCTTCATTCTTCATTCTTTGAGAGTTAAGGGTGCAAAAATAGGTTTGAAAATTAATGTTCAGAAGACTAATTCGTCGAAACTGGGAATTAATGAAGGTAAAAAAGTTGATGTTGGGTAACGAGAAGAACGGTCAAGTGAATAGCTGCACTTGAGAAGATGCTAAAAGTAGGATAGCCAAGGCCCAGGGTGTTTTTTGACAGTTGAAAAAAAGGTTTGGAAGAATAGATAGGTCTACGAAACAAGATTAGAATATTGGAGACTACAGTGATGACTGTGGTCAAGTATGGTTCTGAAACATGGGGTCTTCGGAAGATGAAAGAGGATAGACGATTTCCAGAGGAATTGAGGAATTTCCAGAGGAATAGATCTGTTGAACACAGCTGTTTCAAGCTGTGTTGGTCTCCTGCGTTTTGGTGCTGCAGTGAGCTGTTAGTTGTAGTAGTAGTAGTTGTTGTTTGCCAAGTGAAGGCATATATGGAGAGAGACCAAGGCTTTGGACCATGATTTCAAGTCATGTACAATCGTGCTACTGATTCCTGTGGTTATCACACAATTCATCAATTTTTTCTTTTTTCAAATATTAATTTTAGAAAAAAATTCCAAAAAGAAGTTTTTCATACAAAATTAAAGGCCATATTAAACTTAAGACCAGCAGAAACAAAAACCTATAATAATTCAAAATCAAAATGACCTGAAATTACAACTAAAGAACAAATGAAACCCAAAACTAAGAGAAATTAAATAAAAAATCCTAAAGAACAACCATACAACAGGTGGTAATATAAATGAATAAATAAATCTTAGAACGAGTGGAATTTAAATTGAATATGCAAATTAAGCTTAAAACGAACTAAAACGTTTTACTATTGAAGTACAAATGAAACCCAAAACGAACAGAGATAAAATAAGCAATCATAGTAAACAAATATACAACAGGGGCTTGTATAAATGAATAAAAAAACCGTAAAACAAGTAAACGTTTTCTCGTAAGGTTTTCGGGAACCATCGCGATACTGTGCGACATGTTGGCACGTCCTTTGAAGTACAGTGAATGTGCTGCGTAGAATAAGAAGGAAAAAAAGTCATGAACAGACAGTTCGCAGTGTCGTATGATAAAATTAAGACAATCATGAGCTATTTCCCAATCTTTGTGTTGCAAAGATAGTCTAAGCAAGTTGAGAAAGAAGATTTGTATCTAGTTTTCGGGAAAGATTATAGGCTGTGGTGTGACATATTTGTATTTTCTCCAAAATAGGATGGATTGAATGTCCTGCCTGGGACAGAAGCTAAGAAAATAGTTAAGTCGTAGAATGCAAACTACCGCGCGATATGTGGCAACATCGAGCATTCACCGTGTTGAAAAATCAATATTGTACTGATTGTTGGCTTCCCGTATCCTGGTACGTCATATATTCAACAAAGCTCCACATAACAGGTAATGATGTCCGATGAACTAAGTGGCAAGTGAAAACAGATTGAGGAATAAACTAATGAATATGGATCCTTAATATACTTCTTGACGAGTTGCCGATTTGAAAGATTTCATTAATAACAGCTATCTCATCAGCAAAGCAACTCAAATACCTATAATAGTAGGCCTAATAATGCATTGTGATCAAAGAAAGAAAGAAATAAAACATCTAGCGACTACAAATTTTAAATTTGATCGCTCTGCCTTATCAAGTATTCAAGAACATCTTCAAATTTTAAGGATATTGAGGTAATTTTAAACGAAAAGAATTGCTTATGAACAACTGTTCAGACCCTGCTGATGTAGTATGCACAACTACAAAACAATTGTTGTTCCGGTTTATGGTGTATTTGGTGCATATTTTGTTCTGACCCGGGTCGAGCGAATTTGTTGCTAGAAGCTAGATCCTGGATGTGTTTTTATCATTTTTTTTTCTAAGGGTGATCATACCGAAGCAGCGATCCTGGAAGATCGGGAGAGGGCTTGTTTGATCGGATATTCGAAGTTTTAATGCTCTTTTAAGTGACCAAAAATATCGGAGGGCAGTTAGACCCCTCCCACCCCTTTTTTCCCTAAAGTGGTCCGATCAAAACTTTGAGATAGCCATTTAGTTCAGCATCGTCAAAAGATCTAATAATTATGTCCTTAAGGATGGATTTATCCCCCGAACCCTCCGGGGGAAGGACTGCAAGTTATGAAGTTCGTCCATTGTTTACATATAGCATTGGCTATTGGGAAATACAAACATATTATTTCATTTTTTTTTTTTTTGGGGGGGGGTCTGGCAGGGCTGCTTACGTGGGAGGATTTTTCCATGGAGGAGTTTCCATGGGGGAAGGAAATAATCCATTGAGGGGGAGCTGGATGTCCCGGCATTCATTAAAATACTATCAGAAATTGGATAAAAAAAGGAAGTTTTCCCAACTGAAAGTAAGGAGCAACATTAAACTTAAGAAGAACAGAAAGTATTACGTATATGAGGGGGTTACCTCTTCCTCAGTGCCTCGCTCTTCATGTTGCAGTGTTTTTTGAATTTCTAAAAGAGTTTATTATTTTAGTTAAACGGTCCTTGTGCATCAGGAGACATTCTTAAATAATTTTAACAAAAAGTCAAACTTTAGCGTAAAGAGCAAGGTATTGAGGAGGGGGCAGCCTCCCTCATGTACTTAATAATTTCTTTTCGTTTCAAGTTTTAATGTTGTTCCTTACTTTCATTTTAAAAAAATTGTTTTTTTACTTAATACATTACACTGGGTAACAAAAAAAATATTTTTTGAAAATCGTCCAGAGTTTTCCATCTGAATTAGACTAATTTTGCACTATGAGTCTGAAAATGACCTTATTTTTACTCAATCAGGTCAAGATTTTTTGCTATAGAAATTCAAAAAAAATCTATTTTGCGTAAAAAAAAAACAAGTTTTTGCTGATTATCAGCTGAGAAATGTCCGACGATTTTTTTTTCCGTTACCCCTAAGAAGTAACAGTCAACGTATCCAGATTCGGTTTTTATTTACTCCGTCAAATTTGATAGCCATAATTCATAGTATTTATAAAAGAATGAGCGTTACTTGACACAGAATTTTAGACTTCACGCCATAAATCCATTTTTTTCGATTCCCGTGTGTGAGCAGCTGCTGGGTTGTCTCTCTTCAGCAACCATCAGTAGTCTGCAATCATGACTACGTCCCACCTTCCCTGGTACATATCCTTCATTTGGCGAGTGTCCTGATGGAACCTTTCTCACTGCTCGTCACTCATTGCCCCAAGGTTTTCAGGAAACTTCTCCATGTGTGAGAACAAAAAGCGCATCTTTATGCTCATCAAACATCCGAGTTTTTGGAAGGCCTCTATCATGCCACTTACGAGTATGAGGTGTTGCGTTGCCTTCATGTTCCCTAGGTGGTTGTTTACCACCTGCACAACCATATTCCACGCAGCGCACACTAGCGTGCTCTTTAAATTTTTGAACTATGTGTCCTTTATGAGCTGCCGTATCTGTGGGCCATCGAAAATGATGGCCTTCAGCTTCTCAATGGTCATTGAAAGAAAGGTTTGGAAAAGGTAATTGAAGCACCTCCCATCGTTTTCTAGAGCGCACACGAACAACTTTACTAATATAAGCTCCATGTGTAGTGGTAGGATCAATATCTTCTCCTGGTCAATAAGAGGTTCGTTTATGATGTTTCTTGCCTCAGGTACTTACTGCTCTGGCAACGACCACTCTTTCTTTACATAGTGCTGGGGTTTGTCTCGACTGTCTCACATACATATAAAGTATGTGTACTTCGTGAACCTTGACAATGACCAAGTAGAAATTTCACCGTTTTACAGTCGATGCAGATGATCCTGGCGCTGCTCATATTGGGTTTTGTCTCATATATTTCTTTGAAAGTTGTAAAGTGCTCAAGAGTGATTGAGGCTAACTGGTTCCCATTGTGAAGAAGCACATATACCAAAGAGCGCTTGCTGCTGTCAATGAACAGTCGCCAATCTCTCGGATCGTATTGAGCAGCGCCGAGTTTACCAAGAAAACTGGCGACGTATCGGCAGTACACGAGCTCTTCCTCCTGGCAGAAATAGCCCATAAAGTTATCATGCCTTTTATAAAATAAAATGATACGCACGTCTTTACCAAGTAGGTTTTTCTTTTTGAGTCTGGAAGCCATCAGCTTGGAGGAAGTTTTTGAAAAACTGAGATCCCGAACCAGATCATTAGCTTCACATTGTGAAAATGGCTGTAGAAAATCTTGTGGTTGACACTCCTCTTCTGTATATCTTCCCTCATCTGCACTGGTGACACTGTCGTTGCTGTCGGGAAGCTCTGTGAACGCTGGTACAGAAATTTATTCGCAGGGAACAACTGGGCGATTGGCAGTTGGAAGATCCGGGTACCGGAGGCTATGTCGATTCTTCTGATTGATGCCAGTAGTATTGATGGCGCAGAAGCAACAATCCTATGCATGGTCTAACGGCTCCCTCCAACCCATCGGAATCCCAGATATCAGTGAAGCTTTCGCGCGCTTCGTCCACTGCCGGAGGTATTCCATGAACGTCGTGCACACCGTATTCGGTGCTCAAGACTTATCTTGGTCACCAAGTGTGACTTCAAATTAAGCCTCGTTGGCGCGCTTTACAAATACTTTGATGTTACTCCTGTCCACTGACCGCGTGTAATCTCTGCACATGTAGCAGAAAACGTCAGGATCTTTTCTGCATGACCGTCGCGTGGAAGCCATATCAATCAAGTGAAAGAAATATTAAGATGCAGGTTAATGTCAGGCAGTGAAATTTAGAATCAATTTGATTGGCTAAGGGTTAATCAAATAACCTTGCAATCACGCATACACGTATGCAGCTACTTCAGAGAAATAAAATAATGTTGGTATCTCATATATTCTTCAAGAAAAATATAATTGAACTCAAAACCCTGATATTAGCATATATAAAGCTCGTCAGAAAGGCCTATGGCTCTATCTAAAAAAGTTGACCTGATAGAGCAAAATGGATATGATATTCAGACTGACAACACCAAAATTAGGCTAATACAGTTGAGGAACCCCTGGCGATTTTTTGGCTGTTACCCAGTGTTATAAAATGAACATATTACATGATACCAAAAAGTCAGGTTAATCAGAAGACCCAATCATCGAAATTTTTTCTTGTTTCAGAAGGAAAAAAGGATGTCGAAATTTGTGCTTAAGAGAACGGCTATTCATATCAAAGTATACCCCCTCACCCGCAAAAAAATTCTTTCCCAAGAAAATTGAAAAATGGCGGACTTAAAAACAGCAGTTATATTTTAATGTAGTATTATATTCCATGGTCAGCTAGTTGATATTCTTTATTATTGTCACAATCTGTCCACTTATGCACTAAAACATTCCTAGAAATAAGACTCCAAGATCTTCCTGTACAGGGCTTTCCGCCATAGTGATTCCAAGGGTGTATTTTTTGCTTCAATCTGACGTTAATTTGTAGGGATTTCAGACTATTTTTTGAAATTTCCATAAATTTGTTTTCGAATTAACATCTTACTATTATGACTAATTGAGATAATAGCTACTATTCCTGAATCAAATACAATAGTATTTTTCTCACTAGCCACTTTTTATTTAAACGATTTTCTTATTGCATTAAGTTTGTTGTGAATTACTAAAGTCGCGAATTACTACTTATAGTTATTAAAGGTGCGAATTACTTCTGATGATAGTTTGCAGTTGATGAAATTTGTTTTTTATGACCCAGATAGAGAGAAAGAAAGTCATCTGATCAAGAAAAGAGACAAATTGTCTTTTTTCAGCTAACGATATTCATATTTTCATTAAACGCAAAAGAATATTTCTTAAGACCTTTTTTCTATGCTATACATTTTGTTAACATTCTCGCTTATTCAGTTGACCTTATCCCGTATTAATGTTGTTATTTATTACTTACAAAACAACATAAAACTACTAAAAAAAATAAGAGAATAAAAAATAAGATAATTATTTTAAAAAATAAAAAAAATAAGCTAGTGGACATTCTTTATTATTATCACAATCTGTCCACTTCTGCAATAAAAGACTCCTAGAAAACAAAAATGGAGAGAATTCAGTTGCCTTTTTTCCGAAACAACCTGAAGTTACTAACAATATAAGAAACATGGTGGGATGGAAAAATATTTCAACTACTTGCAATCACTAGAGTTGCAGATTCGTGGCACAGAATTAGAAGAGCTGATAAGAATAGCAATGGCAAGACCTTTTTAATAAATTTAAGTTAGAAAGAAGCATTTGTGTCCGTTTTCTAAATATGGAATTTTATTTTCCACCATATAATTATAGTCAACATGCACCGCGGTTTAGCTTTAGGAAATTAATATCTAGTTTAGATTTGGTATTTTATGGACAAGGGCCCAAACAAACTAACCAATAAGAAACTTTTGCTTATGTAATTTAAAGAAAAACCAGTTAGGTTGCGCTTTCATTGGTTGGTTGGGTTTCCATTTTTGATGTGGTATCTTAAACTAACCAATAAGAAACTTTTGCTTATGTAATTTAAAGAAAAACCAGTTAGGTTGCGCTTTCATTGGTTGGTTGGGTTTCCATTTTTGATGTGGTATCTTAATTTTTATTTTCTTAAATGTTAATTGAAAAAGAGGTATTTTTACAGAGAGATAAACAGCAATACCAAGTCATAAAACGATAAGAGAGACTAGGTCAAGTAATGCGCCAAACTTAAACGAATAGAAGTTGCCATGAATGAATAAAAAACAACCCAAAAGGAATTAAAATTAAAATGATTAATGGAGTCAAGCTTAAGAACAAAAATTACCAAAATGAAAGTAGGGCTACAGTTCCCATAAACGCACTAAAGGCTAGAGCGTCATTTGCAATTTGATGAAAACTAAATTGACTGGTTCAAAAATTTCCAACTGATGCTTTAGAACCTTAATATGATAATGTTTTTTTTAAGTTTTCTACACTCTGAATGAAGTAGAATTAGAAAGGAAAAAGAATAAGAGCATTAAAATAGTAAAACTAAATTCATTGGCTAGGGTTTATGATTCGTAAGATTTAAATTTATTGGTGTGGCCCCATATCAGTGGCATCACATGTAACCACATTATTCATATCGGTTATTCAGTTATAAAAGTGAAAACATTAAAACAAAAAATAAGTCAAGTGAAAATAATTTTTTTGCTTGGGAAGGCATAGGGGGTTCTACTTTTGCCCATTCCCCTATGCCATCCCAGTTGTAGTTTTTGTAGTTATATATATTTCTGTATGCTTCTCTAGAACAAATTTATATATTTTTTCTTGAATGCATCACGTGCATAAGGATGATTTAATATAGTTTTAACCTGAAGCTAAAAACGTTACCCCTTTCGACATAGAACATATAAAATATTGATATCTTGTTTCTTATATGTATTATTGTTTCTATGAATAACCTTATAATTTATTAGCTTTTACACACAAAATCTTTTTTTTTTAGTTTTTTCAATTTTTCTGAGGATACTCACTAATTTGGGAATAAAATGAACTATAAACTGAAGAATTTTCACAAAATAGACCCAAAACTTCTCTGAGAAAATGAATAATTCCCCCAAAGTTCTTTCCATACTTTTGAGAAAAAGTGAGCTATAAAATAAACATTCTCTCACGATAGTCTCTTATTAGACTGACCAAGACTGTTTAAAATAAACAGTTTTCTTCTAATAGTTATGCTTCTAGAGGGGTTTTATCCTAGCAGAACGTGGATAAGTGGTGCCAATATTTGGATGAAAGTGTTTTGGCATTTCTACCTGAAGTGCTACCTGGCATAATATCATGTAGGATTCATTATTAGAAAGCGATTGACAAAATTTTACCAAGTAAGAATAAAAGCAAAAGAACTTTAAAAGCAATAAAAAAATTTAAAAGAGAAGTTTTCATGTTTTTCATTGGCTGCTGCCTTTTCTAGTTTCTTTGAATACAATTATAAGCTCACAACCTATAATATAAATTAGACCATAGAAGATTCAAATCAATTCATAAACGACAAAATATATGTTTTAGAACTTTGATTATTTTAGATTAGACAAAATAGAATGTGTGTGTCTCGTCTCAGAATATGCCTTTATTGGAAACCTTTTCAATTTGAGATGCAATTTCTAAGATCCAAATAGCAAGTATACTTATCTCTTTCGTCAAGTAATGATGCTCTTGTAAAAGCAGAAAATGATTGGAAGTTGGAGTGATTTTCGGTTAAAAAGATTGAAACTCATCTCCACCATGAATCACTAACAATGTTAAATCAAATTAATCAGCTTATAATGAATCTAAGGCATACATTTCCCATAATATTTCAGTCTGATAACTTCTCAAGAGACAAAACGGAAATATTCCTTGCATAATTTCCTTTTCTGTCTTAAATCCGTAATGATGTAGCCAAGTTTGTTAAATACATGAAGAGGTGGAAATATCCAAGGATTTACTCAAAGATTATGGACAACTTATAAGAGTGGAAACTGTCAGCCAATAAGAACCATCAACGCCGTTTAGCGTTTGGCTACACTTGGCATTTTTCAAGCTTTGTAATTATTATTCTGTCAGGAAGTGAGATCAGACGCTTACTATTGTACTAATTTTACCGACTATTCAAATAAACTAAATTATCCTTATTATTACACTAAAAAAATGCTAAGTGTCACCAAAGGCTAGTTCCTATTCTTGTAAATTACTAATACGCTTAGGATTTACTGAAACAAGTAAATAATTGTTTTCCGAACAACTTTCATTAGTTTTTTTGTAGAAAGTGGTTAAGCTTGAAAGATGGAACTTTCAGGATTTTCAGAACTTTCAGAGAATTTCAGGATTCTATATCTGAGCTGATCCCTAAAAAATTTTAAAATTGGCTTTACTGCTTTCTTAAAAATATCATAGAAGACATGCGCAGAAAGCAGTTGTTTATTTTATAAATTGCAGAATTCTTAAAGAGTACACTGATGATTGAACTTGCATTTAAATATTCTTATTTCGTTGAATTGAATTTATTTACTTGTATGCTGTAGATATTACTTAGTAGGTCTTGCAACAAGTAACTGACTTGGTGTACCTGAGTGTGTCTGACTTGTGAATGTGCACCTGAGTGATTTCTGTTACTAGCCTTTTTTTTTAGTTTCTTCAAAAATTTCCTGGATCTGTAATATTAGTTTAAAAAAAACCGTTGCAGATTTACCAGTTTTACCAAATATACTTCAGTCCCTAAATTAATTTGGATTTTTTAGAAAAAGATCAGCAAATTCAAAAATCTTGTTTTATATTTTTACTAGATTTGTGGTAAACCGGATTTACTAAGGTTGTAGCATAATTAGGTGTTATAATAGAGCTATGAAAATCTAGGGTCCATGATGAAATTAATTTTTGCTAAATAAGTCTTTAAATTGTACTAAGGAAACTTTTATTTTTTCCCAGATAATCATAATGCTTTACGTGATTGTGATTGAGTTCTTCATATGCTGGACACCAATTTGGATTATTAATGCCTGGTCAGTCTTCGACATCGAAATATACCGATACATCGATCCTAATTGTATAACCTTAATGCACCTTTTAGCATATGCTTCTAGCTGCTGCAACCCAATTACATATGGATTTATGAATGTTCAGTTTCGGACAGCGTTTCTAGCTGTCTTTCAGTGTCGCCACTCACGAAGAAGAAATAGCTTTGTTATTCACAGAATGGTCGACCGATCGTTGAGTGAGCGAGGAGTTCAAAGTAGTGTTAGAAACTTTTTTACACGCAAGCCAACAATCAAAAAGGGATTAAAAGGTAAATTAGGATATTGTTTATTCCACTTTTCTAATCTATTTTGTTCATGGCCATTAAAAGGGGTTGGTAAAGGAATTTCATAATTTAAAATTTTAAAGTGTTTAAATATATTCAAATTTGAGTAACCTCTTTGATATATGAATCTTTAGTTCTTTCTGATTCTGGTATTTCTAGTCTTCTGGTCTAGTCTTTCTAAATTTAATCTAAATTTAATTCTGGTTGCAAAGAAAAAAAACAACATTATACATAGTGATAGTGCGTTGTTTTGTGCATTTTTTAGCCAGCCAACTTAACTATATTACACGGTAATAAAAAAATCAGTTTCTGATAATAATTTTACACACACAATGTGCTAAAGTAAATGTTGATCAACCTCCCTGTGAAGATAAATTATAGTCCAACTTGTGTTAAAATCATAACCTAAGTTAAAATTAATTTAAGTTAAAACCAATTTAAATTTAATTCAAATTATATGGTACAACTATGCCCTTATAACAAAAGTTAATGCATATACAAAAATTAAACTTGCCGTGTTCATAAAAAATGCTTAAGACCGTTTTTTTTGGCTCTATAGAAAGACATGTTATCATGCTTAGAGAAAATATACCTCAATTATATGTGATGTTACAGGAGAGCCAATTTTAATTTTTTAGTTTATTGTTTATTTTTACTGTTTTTCTTAAGAACTTAAATACTTAGAACCCACTAAATTTTAAATTTAATTTCAAAAAAGTTATTTTTTTATTCTAAATCCAGTTATTGTATTAAATTATTTTTTATTTAACCTCCATTAGAAAAAAAAAATCACTTTTGCAATTGCAACCAGGAGATAAGAACTCGTTGGCACATCAGCTGATTTTGATGAAAAATATAAGATACATGATTCAATGTTAGACAAGATTATATACAATTTATATTTTCATGTAAGAAGTAATATTTTATTTTTGCAATTTTAGCATCTGTAGTCTTAAACTAAGTTATTTTATCAATCAAAAGCTGAAACAGGGCTATCACTTCTATATATATGTTTTTTAATGCTTTCTTATATCACTCCTTAAATTCCCAACCCCCCCCCCCCCAATGTCCGTACCAAACAAAAATGATTACCTAAAATAGTAGAAAATTTCCCTAATATACTGAATCATTGTTGGAAAAAATGGCAGGAACATTTAAAGTATAATATTAAAAAAACTGAAAATGCAGGAGATAAGTATATCTAATTTCTGGGTCATTCAGATTGATTGTGCAGTATTCGATATTTTGCAGTATTTTGCAGTGATTGTGCAGTATTGATTGTGATTGCAGTTTTCGTGACTGCTAACATTTCTTAGCTAGCGCCTTCTTTTCTTTATTTCCAAAAAATATCTTGGAGAGAGGCTAGCCTGGTGAGATATGTTGATTTATATTTTCTCGGATTGTATTAGATGGTGGAAAAAAACCCTTAAATTCGTCTGGGTATTTGTTAGGACCTTCAATATGTGTGAGAGAGTCAAACAAGCTTAGCCATAAATATGCGAAAATGGACCCAAGTGGTATTTTTTCCTAAGATTAAAAATGTTTTTCACTTTGTGTGTTAAAAGCAAACTTGATAAAAAAAAAAGTTAAAAGACAGAGGTTTCAGCCAGAAAGATCCTTTTTGACTGAAACACGACGATGTTAGATCTAAGTTAGATCTTAATCCAGCATCACAGCCGAGCTTGCACAATGGAACTGGACACAGGGGGAAGCAAGGTCCCAAAAAACCGTATAAAGTAAATCTATGACCTATAAGAGAACTTTTGTTATGTTTCTAAGGCTATTTGCCAGGACTGTATCCTAAAGAACATAAATTCTCAAATTATTACCAATCTTTGAAACAATGGCTCAGATGTTGCCATGGTTAAACGAAAGGCTAAACATAATCCACAATTATCGAAATAAATGCTCCTATCTGATCGAATTCTATATTAATAAAAAAGGAATTCAATAATCCCATTTTGCCGTTTTACTAGTTCTGTTGCATGCAATTTATGATTCAGTTTTCCTTTTTCCTTGTTTACTTCGTCTTGCTCTATGTTATTTTGACAGGCTTTTGAATAAATGAAGAAATAAATATATAAATCCAAATTGTTTGTTAGAACTAAATATGTTTGCCAAAATATTTCAACTCGGTCTACAAATGTTTCGTGCATTTTGTGTGCTTGAGGCAAATTTAATAAAAGAAAAAAAAAAGCAAAAATACAAATAAATTAACCGAAAAGAACCTTCAGAAATTGAAACACAGAATTAGATCACGAATGTTTCCTTTAAAAATTTGTTTACTTTTTTACGAGGAAGTTATGGTAAGACTAAGGAAAAGCTAATAAACATTACTAAAATAATTTTACCCTTTTTATTGTTCTGCTATGTCCGAGTCTGTAAAAGTTGGTCAGGTGATCCGTAAAATATTAGATCTTAATGTCACATATAGGCAATATTGACTGTTAAAAAAAAAAAAAAAAAAAAAAAAATTCTTTCTGTCAAGAATTAGCATGGACATTGGGAATTAGCAATAGAATGATAGCATTAGCGCATTAAATATTAGACGATTTTTAAGTTTATAAAAATATATATTTATGTATATACACAAATGATATAAATATATATATATATATATATATATATATATATATATATATATATATATATATATATATATATATATATATATATATATATATATATATATATATATATATATATATATATATATATATATATATATATATATATATATATATATATATATATACATATATACTATATATATATATATATATATATATATATATATATATATATATATATATATATATATATATATATATATATATATACAGTCGAAAACGTTCAAATTATAGTAGGTATAATATAAGCAAATTATACCTACTATTATTGCAACGTCTCCACTATCCAAAAATTTTTGGGGGTGTCTTCAAATTTTCCCAGAAGAAACTTGGGCTCTCCTGGATCTTCCCGAAAGTAAAAGTTAACAAAAATTAGTTCCTTGTGTGCACTGCATAAAGATAATATAATTTATATATATTATATGTTATATTATAATATAAATAACATATATTATATGTATTATAATCTATTATTTATATACTGTGCTTGTGTGTCATGTTAATCTTCGTGTATTTTGAGACGTTAATTTTTAGAAGGATTTTCGAGAACCCAATTTTCTTTCTGGATAACCCAAAGAAACCCCGAAAAGTTCGGAGATAGTGGATGCAGATACTTGTTAATTCTGACTGTCGATTTTGCTATTAGCCCCTTAAGACCACCTAAATTGGCTTGTGAGTGAAGAATTGAATTATATATAAACCTAACAAAAAAGAAGAAAAAAACACGAAAAAAGAAGAAAAGAAATAAAAAAAGAATAAAAAAGAAGAAAAAGGAAAAGAAGAAAAAAGATGATAAAAAGAAGAAAAGAAATCAAAGAGGAAGAGAAAAAAAAGAAAAGAAATGAGGCATATTTGGTCGATATTCTATGCTGAAATGCCGGACGTGTTTTCTTTTCCTTTTCATTTCTTTTTAAGAAGACAATAGATTTTACGTACTCCTGTTTCACAGCTATAAGGCATTAAAAAGTTCCGGAAATCATTAGATATCCCTAAGTTTCCCAATGTTGAAAATACGATTTGAACATCAAAGGAATTAAAGATGAGACGTTATTTGCTTGCTGCGTAATGGTCGCTTCTGCGTCCAACTAATATATTTGCAGACTACGTGAACACCTGGCTCATTCACGGGATTTTTATTTAGAGGGGGAAAATCCATCAAAATGATAAAAAAACCGAGTTATTTCTTGGTGTTGATATATTGATCAATCAATCATATCATGTAGAACAAAGTTGTCGCAATTCTCTCTAGTAATTAAATAAAAAAAACGAACAAGTTTTTTTTCAACTGAAAGTAAGGAGCGACATGAAAACTTACAACGAACAGATATTATTACGTATATGAGGGGGTTACCCCCTCCTCAATACCTCGCACTTTACGCTACAGTTTGACTTTTTGTTCAAGTTATTTAAAAATAACAATTAGGATAATGAAATTTATTTAGAAGTTCTAAAAAAACTTTTGCGTCAAGAACGAGGTATTGAGGAGAAGGCAACCCCCTCAATTCTCTCTAGTAATTAAATAAAAAAAACGAACAAGTTTTTTTTCAACTGAAAGTAAGGAGCGACATGAAAACTTAGAACGAACAAATATTATTACATATATGAGGGGGTTACCCCTTCCTCAATACCTCAAACTTTACGCTACAGTTTGACTTTTTGTTCAAATTATTCAAAAATAACTATTAAGATAGTGAAATTTATTTAGAAGTTCTAAAAAAACTTTTGCGTCAAGAACGAGGTATTGAGGAGAAGGCAACCCCCTCAATTCTCTCTAGTAATTAAATAAAAAAAACGAACAAGTTTTTTTCAACTGAAAGTAAGGAGCGACATGAAAACTTACAACGAACAGATATTATTACGTATATGAGGGGGTTACCCCCTCCTCAATACCTCGCACTTTACGCTACAGTTTGACTTTTTGTTCAAGTTATTTAAAAATAACAATTAGGATAATGAAATTTATTTAGAAGTTCTAAAAAAAACTTTTGCGTCAAGATCGAGGTATTGAGGAGAAGGCAACCCCCTCATGTACGTAATAATTTCTGTTTGTTTTAGGTTTTTCTGACAGCTTTTTCTGACTCTTTGCATATGTTATCAAAATAAATTAATTAGGAAGTTTATATAAATTTAGGGTAAAGGACTACTTATTCTGTCTGGGATTATTTCTATTGTGGAAAGCATGACGTTTGAAAAAAAAAAATCGATTATTCAAATTATCCAGTTAAAAGGAATTCTCGGGAAAAAAACTTCCCTTGAATTTCGACAACTTTATTTCAGTCTAGGATTAACTCTACTGTGGAAAGAATGACATTTGAAAAGAAATCGACGTTCAAGTTTATTGATTCAGTGCAGTATCGTTTTTTCGATATCGCAATGAAGAGGAATGTCGAGGGAGATTTTCCACGGGGGTATTTTCTTCGAGGGATTTTCCAGGGACAAGTTTTCCAAGGGGGAATTTTAAGTGAGGGTTATTTTCTGCGGAGAGGAATCCACAAGGGGAGAATTTTGTGTATGGAGGGGGGGGGGGGTAATTGTCTGCTGGGGGAGTTTTTCAAATAGCCTCTTTTTAAATTCGAAAATACGGTTATCGCTAATAAGTGGAGAGGAATTTTCTGGGGAAGGAGAGGGGAATGTTCCAAAAGGAGGGAGTTTTCCGCAGGGAAAATTTTCCTCGGGGAATTTTCCGGGAGACAATTTTCTTTGGATTTACTTTCTTTGGGATCGCAGCAGTGCGTGATGGGTAAGCTAGTTATTAATCTAAAAGTGAAAATTGGTTCGATACATCCTCTCCACATCCGAAAACCGTACTGTTCTTCTGTTGAAACTGAGCATATACTTTATATGTGTGTTATAATTGTGTATGTATGTATTTATGTATGTATGTATGTTCTCGAAAACGGCTTTATATTTTTTCGGGAAAATTGCTATCTGATATTCTCGCATAAAAAACGATCTAGATAGGTCAGAGGTCTGCAAAAACTCGCTAAGACTAAAGAGCCTTATTTATTTAATTTTTTTTCAAATGACATCATATACTATGTTAGTACATCATATAAGTATTTTATATGACATGATATATGGGATCATATAAGCATTTTCTTATATAATGCCAGGCATAGCATAAATAAGATTGTTAAGTTTCCAACGCAACAGTTATTTATATAATATAATGTCTGTTGAAAGGCCCAAAAAACGAAAATTACAGTTGCACTTACTTATAAATGATGATTCTTTGGAACCAACACCTGAACTATCAAACATGATAAGATGTGAAATTCGACGCTCTGGACCATCAATTGTGACAGCACCAATACGGACAGCTAAAGGAAAGGCCACTGCTAAATTGTCTGAAGTAATCAAAATCCAAAAACTTGTCAAAAAGGAAAATGAAGAGCAAAGACGCGAGTGGTTAGAAGATGTGCGAAGGTGGTAATTAGAGCGTGTCAAAAATGAAAAGCAAAGACGCACACGGTTAGAAGACATACGACACCAAGTAAGTGAGTGAGTCAAAAATGAAAATGAAGAGCAAAGACACACGCAGTTACAGGATATGCGATACCGAACACGTTGGAAAAAAAGAAGTTTTTGTCCCAATACCCGAACAATATTGTCTGCGTTTAGAAGACCAGCGACAGTGAAAATCTATATATAGAAGCCTGCCGTGCACTGAGTGCCGCGACCCGGTGGCGAAGCCGTCAGGCTCCTTGTTAAATATATAGCGGTAAAAGATTGTAGTCATACATAAGAAATTTTCTTTAGAAAACTTGAGTAAAAATCTTTTCATATGGTTTTCGAAAAATATTTCCTTCAAAATCTTGGGGTAATCAAAGGTAAATATTTCAAGAAAATGTTTCAAAGCTCGTTAGTTACATTTATTTATAGGTTTTCAAACAGTCTAAATTTCAGGTAGTTCAACTACCATCTTCAAGGTTAAGACGTGATTTAGAAAATGAATTTCATGTTAAGGTTCCCTGGAACTCGTTCTCCGAGGTACCCCAGAGCACTTCTGGCTCGCTGGGTTCTAGGGTACAAAACGAAATAAGATAACGTGAAACGTGATCCGAGGTACTGCGGAGCAATTCTGGCTCACTGGGTTGTAGGGTACCTAACACCCCCAATGAGACAACCTTTCATAAATAAGTAATTGGCCTGCTCTGTTATTTCTTTCTTTCGTTTTTTTTGTTTTCTTTCACCAAATGAGATACCTTTTTTTCAATTAAGTAATGACCTACTCTTTTCTTTCATATTTATTTTCTATTTCTCTCTTTCCAGTTCAGAATGAAATCATCTTGTACAATTAAATAATAGGCCTGCTGTGTTCTTTCTTTTTTCCTTTCCAAGTAAACTTGTGTAATTAGTCAACTCCATATTGGTGTTTCATCCAAAGTTTTACATTGGTGAAGTGCTTGAGACTAAGATACATGGGAACTTGGTTAAATTTCTCAAGAGGAAAATAAAAGCAGTTTACATTTCCTTAAAAATCATGAAAATGCTTTGTACCTAAGAAGTTCTGTCATGCTTACCAGCTAATGGAGTCTCTGAGGGAGCTTAAAGAGTCACGAAGATGGTAAATGTTTATAGCAATCTAATCAAATATTCAGTTAAACGATCACCTAGTGATCAAGCAGTGAGTAGAAGTGACCCTATTGACACCATTGCCCACCCCTGCTGCCATCTACAATTTAGTTTAATGCTGACGGGACATAATTTATTCAAGGATTATCGATCGAGTCTAATGTGGGTGTGTCAAGGTCAATCGATCTGTTGTTGTTGTTGTTTGGCCACGTGCGAATGACATGAGGGGTGATTTACCTAATCGATGGGGGAATTATTGATTCACGAGCGTGGGGAATTATGAAACAATATGGTCATAGAGTCCCTAGGGAGAAAGATTACGTAATCGCTCAATGACCTCTTTTTCCAATATCGATTTATTTGTTGTTTCTATGTGTAATAACTCGGGGGGGGGGACGAAGGTTGCACATGCGTATTGAATTCTAACGGGAACAATGTTATTGATCTAGGACTCGAGAGGAAGTGAATTTCCGAGAACTTGATTGCGTAATCGATTGGGAATTTTATTGATCCGATAACGGGAAACAGTTAGATCACAAGTTTCCTTCTCAGCCAATCAGCGAGTCGGTTACATCCCCCTTCTCAACCATTCAGTGAGTCGGTTAAAAATTATTGGCGGAGTGACTATGAAGAAGGGATTTTTTCGAGAGTTTTATTAGTATGTGAATTGAATTAAAATGGGTGAAAAGAAGAAGAACACTTTGACTTTACTCATTTTGGATATATATTTGTGTGTGTGTTGATAATGGCGATGAGTGGAATGTTTACCATATTAGAAGTTGATAGTGGAGTTGATGATAATAGTACAAGAGTACCAAACATTGCGGTGGAAATCACGAAAGGATCGCGTCTTTGTCCGGAATGGGATGCAGTATATACAAGATATGTGATATCCTTGAGCAAATTTAAAATGGAGGATCAATTATGTTTCGCCGCAAAAGTTGATATAGCACACGTGAATAGACTTCAATGTGCTTTAAGTGCAATAGTGAAACATATCGAAGACAATAAACAGTATCACTAATTGTACTTGCTAAATATTATCGTAGTAGTTGTTGTAAGTAGAAAGTAATTTATTTTCTAAATCTAAAATGTTTTCTTTCTTTCGTGGTCAGGTTAGGCCAACGAATCATGGTCAGTCTAGAGTCAGCAGTTTGAGTGAAAATGTTGAAAAATGACGCCTATTGAGAAAGAGAGAATTAGATCAAATCCAGTGTATAATGACATACAGTTGATGTTGGATGATGATTTTCTCGGTTTATCTCTTAAACGCAGGATATTCTCTAGTCAGGGAACACTTGACAATGTAATGAGGAGTGATTCTCCCCCATTGGACTATTGTATGAAGCTTTTACGATGTGACTCAAATGCTTATAGTCAATTTATTGATATATTAATTGGAACAAAGCAGAATCATATTGTGGATATACTTTTGAAAACATTGCCAATGGATTCAATGTAGATGGCTCCCCCCATCATTCGAAAGAGGTAACAACACATAGCTACTGCTCTCTCCCCCCATTTCCATCTCGTTGAATTTATCGATCGAAGAGGATCAGTTTTGCTTTAGCTGTGGGTGAGTTTACACCGAAAACCGAAAAATTTTCTATATATGTACAGTTTGCATGTATACTCTTTGCAGTTGGAATCAATGTGAGACTTGTACAGTTATAGATGACTATAGTGAAAAGTGTAAATTATGTAATCCTTGTAAATTACATAGAGGTTATGCGGTACAAATTAAAGGATGTAATTCATGTCTTGAGGAGGTGTGTGACTCAAATCCTAGAGGGCACCTCTGTTCCAAGTGTCACTATGATAAATGTGATCAGTTGGAGAATACTTACCCCGCTATGATTGGAAAGAATCCCAAACGGGATTTTAGTTTATTTCTACGAGATTGGTATCGTCGCGGATTTAAATTATTCTGGGAAGAGGAATCTGGTCTACGATTCAACTGTTGGGGTAACAAGACAATTTGGTTTCTACGTCATCGTTGTGATGACACCACCTACTATGACTATAAACCAATCCATTTTTATTTGGCAGTGACGGAATGTGATTCACCATTTGAAAACACTGTATGTGATATTGCCTCAAATAGACAGATTGAAACTCGTGAATTTCATAATATGAATGCAAATAGTATCATTGACTATACAAAGAGATATGACAAGAGTGAAGTTACATTGTACTGTAGAAAATGTGACCCTGACTTTGTAGTCAATCAAGATCAATATACAGTGAATCCAAACGATTTGTTGACATTAGTTGTTCAAGACAGTTGCCTATGTCTATAAGATATAGAGATATACAGTGTAGATTGAAATACATTGTTGTATATATATATACGCATTTTATTAATAAACAAATTCACATACATTTTTTAAGCACTTTACTCTTAGGGCACTGAAATCGATACTATATAGGTCTGAGGGGATACTCTCCACTAGAAAGTCATTCAGACGTGTATTTTCAACATATATGTAAAGAAACTGCTTGTAAGTATAGCCGTGACATCGGAACACAAAATATAGTAGTGCATGGAAGCCACAGCTTTTAGTCGTTAGATCCTGAACCCTCTTTCTATTTTGAATAATAGTTTTCCCACTGCTCTCGATATAGTTGCTGATGTGAGGTGTTTAGAATTTATAGGATAGACCAAGAGGATCAAAAATTTCAATCGTCTTCATTGTTTGAAAGATGCACAACCAATGACCCGTCAGCATAGTCTACGGACTGCTATTAATAGTAATCAAAATAGTGTTGACACGATGAATTTTTCAAAGATAGTCAGAGGGCAGACGATAGAATTCTTGCTGGGACATGTAGTTGTCTATATTAAATACATTTATTATTTGACTGGTGTTCATGGCGCCAAGTCTAGTAGAACACTGCCTTCGGGAGGGATTTCCCAATAGGTTTCATATTGATTTAGTAAGATTAGGGCAATACTCTCAGACAATGGGTCGGCAAATGTACACTCTAAACGCACACTCCCCGTATGTACTATACTCATATCCTGTGTACCCGACAAATCCATTACAATGATACCATGTGTTTTAGCAAACATATCTTCGGTTATACTATTTTCAAATAGTTGAGAGTCATGATCTAGGGTTTGCATGGTCAACTCGTACAATGTTCCAAAGGATTTATCAAAAGATAGATTGTAGAGTGGGATACCATTTAATTTTCACACAAGAGATGAAATTTCAAAAATCTCGAGTTTATGTGGAAATTCAGTCCAGTATCCAAGTGTACTGGCGCTTTTTACAAAATGCCATAGCCAATTTCGAGGAGATCTCAACATTGACA